>NC_056746.1:1460199349-1460436849 GCF_019279795.1 Protopterus annectens | reverse complement strand
ACCTTTGAGAGGGCATTACAGACCTGTGCGAGGGACAGTACAGAGGTGGTGGTCTACAGATTCACAGACAGTAGGTGGGAATATTTCACAGGACAGGACATTTGGAGACAGCCCAACAACATAGGGGACATATCTCTAGGACTGTGAAGAGATTCTATGTCATCAGTGCTGTTATATACATGGTGGGTTGATAGATTGACAGGGTTTGTGTGGACATGCATTTAGTGACTTCACATCTGACAGTGATATGTCTCTGACATACCTCTCCACTGGCATGCTGTCCACAGACTGGCCACATGTTTGCCTGTTATGTTTTGTCTGTTCCCCAGACAGTTGTCCGTGGAAAATCAGTCAGGGGCTCTGGGGAATGCAGTCAGTAAATACTTACATCCATTGGTATTACTGACTTCATATTCCTCATAAAGGATATGTTACAACAAACCCTGCTACATCAGCAACTGTCTCAGTTTATGACAGCAATATGTCCAATCTACACCTGTGTTTGTGCCTCTGTCCCCAAATAATGTCATGCATTGTCCAGATGTCATGCACTATCATGCTCAGAAGTATTTAGTATCATTATTTCTTGCCTTCTTTCCTGCTACCATACCAGTGATGTCATAGACCCACAGACATGTTACAGGGAAGAGGCCATAGATATGAGTCTTCAGCCTGTACATTCTGAGGTGAACTGCACATTTGAGAGGTCTATGTATGTCTGGCCATTGTTAACAGACTGTTAATATTGTGTAGACATGTCATGTGTACATGTTATTTGGGCTGTGTATGGAGGGGGTAGATGTAAGTGTTATGACTTCCTTTTTATCTGACTGTGCATGCTGCTCCAGTTTCTGCTGCTCTATTGGCTGTATGTGTTTGTAGGGGCAGACTGAGACATGTCCTGTACCATGGTCAGGATTCAGACTACACTGTGAATTGGGGCAGTATATGTAGGGGTAGTGTGTGAGTGGCAAACAATGATGTATTTGTTCACACAGTCCATATGCTTTACTGGTATACTTTACTGTTCACTTGACTTACCAGTATATGACTGTGACTGTGGTGATATTGTTTGCGGATATGTACTTTCACACTGGTGTCTGTTTTTCAGTGCTGTTACATCCCTGTAGTGCCTGATATATTTGCAAATGCATGTGTAATTCCCCATAGCTGATTTTCTATTTCAATTACTTGTGCTATTTCAGTGAATCTATGTTACAGCAGACAGGAGGGTGTAGCTGCAGCATCTGTGTCAGCTTATCTACACCACTATTTTGGATATGTTCCCATTTTCATGGCTTCTACCCACCACTTTGTCAGCCTTGATCCAGATTCATTGCAGTAAGAGGTTTCTGAGCATACCTCTCAACTGGCTGGATTGTTTCAGGATGTCCAGGTTTATTGCTCATATTTCTGGTCTGTTTTACAGATTATTCTCATTTCTCTGGTAAATCACTGTGATGATATGGGGATTTTTGTCAGTAAATGATGGCATACATTTCATTTTCAGACCTCACAGCTGTCAGAATATGTATGCTGAAACAAATTGTGTTACTCTGGCAACTTTCTACATTTATAAGGGCAATAGTTAAAATAGGTCCCTAGTTTGGGCTCATTGTCCCCCCATTTTGACAGCCTTTGGACAGAATTATTGCACTAAGAGGTTGAGAGGTATGACTCTGAGGTACAACCCCACTACAAGTTCTGAGCGCATATATGTATATATCTGTATATGTATGGATATCTATATCTCTCTATATATATTTGTATGTATGTATGTATATATATATATATATATATATATATATATATATGTGTGTGTGTGTGTGTGTGTGTGTGTTCATAGGTTCATAGGTGTGTACTAGGCTAATGGCCTGGAGCCTTTAGAAGCCTAGCCCATAGGATTACCCTGGCATCATGCCACCCGACCTTAGCTCACAGTCTCTCTGTTGAGTAGAGTCACTGGAGTGATACCCAGGGTGGATTTTCTATTTCCCATCCACTCATCAAGATTTCTTTTAAAGAGGGCCACTGAGGTGCTCTGCTTGCCACGTATGCCTCCAGCATGTTGTGTGGATTGTGGTAATGACGTTGAGATCTGTGGAGTGTGTGGTCTTGAGGTATTAGGATTTCTCTAGCTGTAACATTTCTAACAGAGCTGGGTCAGACATGGCTTTGTAAGTCAAGCAGAGATCACCTCTAAGTAGACAATATGAGACAGAATAGTTAGAATTTTTGGAGTCTGTCAATATAGGACAAGTGCTTAAGGCCTAAGATCATGTTTGTGAGGTACTTTTGCAGCCTCTCCAGTTGTTGCAGGTGTCTAGTGAGGTACATACCAAATGGGGCATTGTACTTGATGATTGGCCTAATGAGGGAAAAGTAGAGGGAGACAATAACCTCTTTCTTCCTGGATGCAAAAGCCTTAGTAATGAGATGTACCACATAGAAGGACTTTCTGACCACAGTAGCATTGTGGTGGTCAAGGGAGAGGTTGCTGTCAAACTGTGTTCACAGATCTCTTATAACACCTTCTGTGTTCAGGGGACTACCATCGATGTGGTAAGTCATGGGAACCGTGTTTCTCCCAAAGGGGATGATGACACATTTTTGTCAGTGAGCTTAAGGCCATGGTTCTGACACCAGTCATTGGACTCAGTGAGGCCTTTCTGTAGGATGTCAACATCACTTGTGGAGTTAATAATAGCTCCCAACTTGCATTTGTCTGCAACCTTTGTCAGCCAGAGTCCTTTTGTGTTGCCCTGGACTTCAGAGACATAGATACCAAACAGGGGAAGACCCAGGACCAAACCCTGGGGACTCCACTCGTGACTGGTCAGCAGTCTGACTTGGAGTCAGCTACTTTCACAGGGTAGGTTCTATCTGTGAGCCAGTTTGCAACCCATCTAGTGATATAGGGGTTGATGCCTAGCTTAGTGAGTTTTTCCATGATTCCTGAGTGCGGAATGGTATCAAAGGCCTTGGCCAGATCCAGATAGGGTGTATGAAACACCTTGCCTTCATCCACAGCTCTGGTGACTGAATCAAAGAAGTCCAACTCGGTTGAGCATGCATGATCTACCCTTCACAAAACCAAACTGTGTGGTATCCAGAATCTGGAGATCTCCTATATCACTGTTTATTAGGTTCATGATGATGCATCCCATAGCTTTGCATAACAAACTCATCAGGCTAATGGGGAGATAGTTCCCAGGGTCTGTAGTCACTCCTTCTTTGTGGGGAGGGATGAATGTACCAGTGTGCCATTCAGTAGAGACATGAAGCTGGGGTTGATCAGGGCACACAGGTGAGGTGCCAGTTCACTCTGTAGTTCATGTAGAACATAGCCAGAGATATTGTCAGGTCCCATAGCTGCTTTATTCTTGGCCTTGGACAGTGCTGTTTTAACCTGTGCAGCAGTAATACTGGGTGCCTGGCAATCTAATGGTATTGTGATTGGTCCTTTGGGGGGAAGAGGGGTAAAGTTGGCATTGAATCTGTCAGCCAGTATATCAGCAATATCTGTTGGCTCAGTATAGGAGGTAACATTGTGCAGTAGCTCAGAGCAATCTTTACATAATTATAGAAGGCCTTGTGGCTTCTTTACTATCTGCTGCAATTCTGTTTTCGTAGTTAGCTTTGGCGGATTTGATGAGGGATCTCAACTTTTTGTTGAGGCTGATAAGGGAGTTTTTCCAGTCCTGGGACTTCACCTTATTCTGCATCACTTTCCTCCTTCTGTTGTTGAGTTTGTTTATGGCAGGGGACCACCAGATTGGCTTCCTTTTTTTGAAGGGGAGCGTCTTGGTTCTATTGGGTATGGCAGAATATATGCGTTTGTGGACATGTTCATACATTGCAATGGTGTATGATTTGGCAGTCATGCAACTATTCTCCATTTGCATGGGTGCCATGAAGTTAGGCAGTTTTGTTTGTAGGAGCCCAAAGTTACCTTTAGAAAGGTTTTTCATGGGGGGGGATGTGGGTTTCCAAGGTGATTAGTTTGTGGTCAGACCTAATCAGGGAGAAGTTGATTATTGGTGTACAGCAACAGTCACCCATGTTAGTAATGACCAGGTCCAGGATGTTGAACCTGCAATGGGAGTAAGAACAAGCTGGTCCAAGCCTAGTACTAAGATTCTGTAAGCAGAATCACAATGAACAGCAAAAATCTGTTTTCTACCTGTATTTGTAAAATGTCATTTACTGTAAATATTACTGTGTGTTGTGGAGCTTTTCTCCTCGGGCCTCCATTGAAAATGGACATACATCCAGTTGGACTAGCCCAGTCAACAAATGTAAAATAAAATAAAATAAATAAATAAAAATAAATTGAAATTACTGAATTCCAGGAAACATTGGGCAAGTGCATTGGTACATGAGTAGCGTTCCCAGTTAATGGAGGGGTAGTTGAAGTCAACCAGTATGACAGTGTTAGGTTGCACCCTATATTCTCCAGGGTGATTAGGAATGTGGAGTGTGAGTCTTGGGACACGGTTGGGGACCTATAGCAGGCTATGACCTGAATCGCTATCTTACCCAATGTTAGCTGCATCTGCAGTATCTCTGATGCATTATGTTGAGCTAGCAGTCTGGAAGTGTGTGCATCTTTCATGAATATGGAAACAGCACCACCTTTGGAGCTTCAGTCCCGGTTCTGGGATCAGAAGGTGTGAAATGAGTTATACTCGATAAAGAAAGCCAGCACCATAAGGACCAGAATAGTATTTTATTAATATCACATTCCAGACCGGTTTCGGCAAGTAGGCTTCATCAGTGATATCCATATACATATTGAATGATTTAAATACACACAGTGTCCCATCATTTCCTATGACATCACTTCCACCATAATTAGTGCAAAAAACTTTTTTAGAAGCAAAAAGAAAAATAAATGAATACATCACATTTTGTCATTCAGACCCGGTGAGAATAACCCTCCTAATTTAATAATCCATCTACTTTCTTTTTGATTCAAAATAGAGTGCCATCCTGTTTTAAAGGATATATTCCCCATGACATTGTCAATTACTGCAAAAGTATACCTAGCTGTAGTGTGTACTTGAAAATGTCTGTATAAGGGATTTGTGATTCTTTGGTTACATATGCCACTTAGGTGTTCAGACATGCGACAGTGCAAAGATCTCGACGTCTGCCCCACATAAAAGGCAGAGCAAGTACAACTGACCAAATAAACCACCCAGTCCGACCCACAATTAGTGACAAAGCATATATCAAAAAATAGATTTGTGTTTTTGCTCATAAATTGTTTAGTCTTAAGCATGTGTTTACAAAATACACAATGTCCACAAGGATACGAGCCCACAAGCCTGTCTCCTGTGATTGTTAGTTGTTGTCCTTCCTGATCCTCCCATGGATCTTCTTGAAATGAGCAAAGTGAGGACCCAGGGTTTTTCCTTTTCGAAAAGAAAATTGACAACTCTCAGGTAAAATGGAACCCAGTTCATCACTGGATGTAAGAATATTCCAATGTTTATGAATTACATTTCTCAATAAACCCACATTATTGCCATATGTTGTTACCATTCATATAGTATCTGACCCCTGTCTATACTCTTTAGGTCTATATTGCAACAGTTCATATCTCTGTTGGTTAGTGGCTCAATTGCTAGCTCCAATAACATCACTCCCTCTATATCCCCTGTCAAAACATTTGCTAGTTAGATCCTGCTTAAAGGTATGAAAGTCTTCTTCAGAAGAACAAATTCTTCTGATCCTCAGGAATTGAGACTTTGGGATATTCTGGATAGTGTGCCTAGGATGTAGGCTAGACACATACAACAGATTGTTATATTGTGGGTATTTTCTGTGTACTGAGGTGCGTAATGTGTGATCTGAAAGATGCAAAATCCTAACATCAAGGAAATTGATTTCCTCCCTACTATACGTTAAAGTGAATTCCATACCCCACTTGTTTTCATTAATATATTGCACAAATTACATAAGATAGTCAATGTCTCCTCACCAAACCAGTCAACAGTCATCCAGGAATCTTCTCCATATGTCAGTTTCTGGCAAAAAGATGTTATGGTCATCATTGTAGATGATCTGTTCTTCTATATGACCCATGAACAGAGCCACATAAATAGAGCAAAAGATGCCCCCATAGCTGTACCTTGGGTTTGCCAATAACACTCACCCTTGAAATAGAAGACATTTTTGGTTAAGAAGTGTTCCATAAAACACACAAGCAGTGTGTGAATCCTGGAGTATAAAGTTCTACCCTGTTAAGCCAGTACTCCAAGGCTTGCAAGCCTGCCCAATGAGGGATACTGGTATAAAGTAACTTGACATCTAAGGTGCACATCAACCAATTGTGCTCTAACTGGGTTTGCATGATGGTAAGCGGTGCCAACACATAGTTAAATGGACAACTGCTTAATCTGTGTAAGCATTGTTTAGCATCGCCAAACTTACTTACTCTTGTGCTAATTTCTTTAAAAGAAAAAAGGGGTGATAGGAAAGTGGTGAAAAAGGGGGCATGCAGAGGGAAAAACAATATGAAAGATAGCTAGGGATGTGCAGGACAGGTGTAGGGAAGGTCCATTACTGATACAGCAACAGCTGTAAATTTGGACACTCAAACCCTGAGAAAGAGGTGAGGACAACAGTAATGTGTTGTTAAGCCAATTAGACCAGATTTCATGTGTCCAGTGGACATGTGCTTGAAATGGACAGCTATGTATGGGGTGACATTTTTTTGTGGGCACAAATTGCCCTTTTTTTTTAAGGTGTGAGTTGGATGTTGAAGAAGGATAGTAGGTACTATTGGGGAGGTAGGTTGGGTAGGAAGACAGACAAGATAGCAGATAGGGGTGGTATATAACACATGTGGGGGGTAAACATCTTGAATGGGGAGGGTGGTTGTGAATTGCATAACCACGAGCCCCCAAATGGATACAGTGGGACTGAAGTCCCCACCCATGGGCAGTCACCACTGCTCCTTCACGGCTCCAAAGGTGGATGTGCTGGGGGCTGAGCAGGAGAGGCAGGCTGACCCTCAAGATGCACCACATAGCCCTCAAGTTGGCATAGCAAATCTCCAAACTCCTTTCAAAGATCACTACGCACCAATCCCAGGACATGACAATGGGTGACAGTGTCCTGTCCGTGCCCACTCCCAGGGGGGACGGCCCCATCCCCTGAGGTGATTCCACCTTAAGGTGGTATAGTACCAGCAGACGAGAGGGTCCCGGGTTGGGTCCCAGATGTGCTGGAGCCCAGTGCCATGGCTAGTTGAGGCAGGACAGGCAGATCCGCTGTGAACGGCCTTCTCAGACATACTATGGTGTTGCAATTTTATAACATATGTTGGTTAGTCATGAAAAACATATTCCAGGATTAGTTATAACAGCATCCATAGGTATTCCCATCAACCCAAAACACAAGATTTGGAACAGTTGAATAGTAAACAGAACACATGCATATATGGAACCACACTGGGCATTATAACAGCATGCAGGTTACATTGATAGCAACAGGCCACCAATGATAGTATTTGAACAGGGACCATTAATAGTCAAACTTTTAAATATTTGCAGAACAATAGGACACATGTCCCAACAGTAGGTTTGGTGAAAAACATACCCATTGATTTATGTGTTTAGATTATTGGTGCAGATAGGGTGGGGGGAGAGAGAGGGAGAGATGTCAATTAACAACTGTATAGGCTTCAATTGCTCACAACTTTAATGATCATTGCTCTAATCATTACTCTCCATGTATTACCTCACTTTACATTAGTGTATGGCCTTGGGTTGGGCAGTGGTATGTTTGTACACAGTGTATAATTACAACCTTCTTACAGCTAATTTACACCTTGTCTTACCTGGCAGACCTGTGGAGAAAGTTTCTGTTAACACTACCTGACTGTTTCTACCCATATTCATAATGTCAGGGTTACATATGTGCACTCATACTGTGTGTGTTTGTGTGTGTGTGTGTGTGTGTGTGTGTGTGTGTGTGTGTGTGTGTGTGTGTGTGTGTGTGTGTGTTACTGCCATACTCTGCCTTGATCTCTATCGGTTGCCCTGAGTATGGTTGGCCATGACCACTAGTTGTGACAGTGTGACACTTGAGGGACATTTCTTGGAGGAGACTACTTGGTGTATATACTTACCTTGCTGTCATTTGCAGGCTTGTACACAGTGGATAATTACAGCCTTCTTACAGCTAATTTATACCTTTTCTTACCTATCAGACCTGTGGAGGAAATTTCTACTGTTTCTACCCATATTCACATTGTCAGGGTTACATATGTGCACTCATTGTGTGTGTGTGTGTGTGTGTGTGTGTGTGTGTGTGTGTGTGTGTGTGTGTGTGTGTGTGTGTGTGTGTGTGTGTGTGTGTGTGTGTGGGCACGCGTGCGTGTGCGTGTGTGCTTCTGTGGTACTCTGCCTTGATTTCTATTGGTCACCCTGGGTGTGGGCGGCAGTGACCACTAGCTGTGACAGCGTGACACTTGAGTGAGATTTCTTGGAGGAGACTACTTGGTGTATGTACTTATCTTGCTGTCATTTGCAGACTTGAGGTTGGACAGTGGATGTTGTTCACAATGTATAAGTACAGCCTTCTTACAGCTAAGATGTACCTTTTCTTACCTGCCAGAGCCATGGAGGAAATTTCTGTTAACACTACCTGACTATTTCTACACATATTCACATATTCCTGGGTGAAAATATGTATGCAGCTTACTACCACTCCCGGAATTTGAATTGTGCCTGTTTGTGCATAAAATAGAACAAAGTTTGTGTTTCATCAGAACAAGTTATTGAAAAACTGCTGTCTCTTGTTTGACTGTTTTCTGTCTAATGCTCTCTTGGTTGCATAATCTGACCTTGTAATTCTGACATTCATGCATTGCAGATAGTTCTTATACTGTGTATTCATACTTTGACATAGCACAGTTTGGAAAACACTGGTTAACACAACATTACTATTCAGGTATCAGATCTTGGTGCATGGAACATTTTGTCTAGTTAAGCTCCTGTTTTACAACTCCACAATCTTTGTCGGATGAGCCTTGATTATTTAATGCTTTCAGAGCTATAGTTGCTGTGCAGAAACTGTAGATATTTCGATTCGTACCATCACATGCCAAAGTAAACACAACCAGTCCGGGGTTTTGACTTTTATTACCAGGTACTGATACTTTTATTGATATATACCCTGTACATCACTATTAACCTGCTAATGTCTTGTTTATTCAGTACAAACCATACCCATTTTTAAATACAGATAGGTGACATTCTACGCCTTTCTATTTATTTGCCCTGAATAATATAAGCTAAATTTGTACTTACCAGCCTCACGATGCAGCCTTAGCAGCCTTCTGGCATGGGTGTCTATGTTTGCGGCCGTCTCATCTGCAGCTGTACAGGAGATAGAGAAACATTTATGCATACCTATCCATCACATACACAGGCTAACTTTGGAAAACACTTATTGATACTGATATTTACACACATCTGGGACATTCCTCACCCATGCTTTTTAGATCCACTTGCCCAAAGAGCTCCCCCTTCCTACACTTCAAGTCAGCAAAGTGGTGCTGGACCTTCTCACCAGTCTGAGGGATGCCAGTGGCACTGGTGAGATCATGTGAGTGGCAATCCCAGGCTTCTGCTTTGCATTGGGAGCCCTGGTACTGGTCCTGCAGCAATCTCCCTTCATGGTCTTTTATGAGAAGTCCAACCATGACCCTGGACTCCTGAATGCCCCAATACTGCATCCGAAAGTGCACACCTTCACCAACACCAGACATAGTGCCTGCAGTGATGAGCTACAACTGGTTATGGGCTGTATTCCCACCTGTGAAGTTTAAATAGGGCTAATTTCCCACACTTTGCAGTGATTGGATGGTTTTGAATATGCTGAGCTAAGCAAAGCATCGGGCAAACCCGCTTAGCACAGATAAGCATTGCTTAAAGGGGTAGATGCTAAGCACTGCTTACCAGTGCACAAATCCGCTTAGCTACGCTAATTATTGCTAAGCGTACAAATTTAAGCAATGTTTACTCCAGCTAGGCATAGCTGAGCACAATTTAGCATTGGTCAACTTTCATTTTATGGACTATCAGGATTGTGGGGTTGATTCTTTCTTAATGACATCTTATGATATGTATATTTCCCTTCCATAACATCCCCTATGTGCTTTCATTACCTTATGTTCTTTTGGGGCTATACTGTATGGAACACTTGTGTTTATATGGGAGTTTCACATCTGAAGTACACTGACACCTCACATTTGGACCTGCTACACTACCCTGGTTAACAAATATATATTATTCACTACCTCTTAATAAAAAAGATACTTTTCGTGCTTTTTTCACATATAAAAGATGAATGGACTGCATTGGGGTTTGAACCATGAATTACTGCAAATTAAGCGAATGCTCTAACCACCATGCTATTTCACGTTGACTGCTTTGGTTGTATGTTTCTATTTAGATCCTTCGGATGTTTAAGCTATGCTATACACAGCTGTGCAACATGCACATCTGCTCAGCTACACTTAAACTTTATTGGGGATGGGAAAAAATACTAAACGTGTTTTATTTTTTTATACTGTAGGGGTATACACATTGCTTTCTGCATCTTAGGGCAGGACATCTGGATAACTACATCATACGAGGGGGAATTGGCTTAAATGTTCCTCTCTGGAACATGCCTACTTATTTGGTATGCCATCATGTACACTGGCATACCATTCTGGCCATTATCTGTGCTGGACCATTGTGGGGGGGGGGCTGTGCTTTTGTGTGTTTTTTACTGTATTTTGTCAGCGGACACTGTTATATTATGATAACAGTGTCCACGGACACTTAGTTGCTTTGGAATTGCCGTAGAGCAATTCTAGAGTGCAGGGGGCATGTGTACTGTGTGAGCAATGTTCGAACATGCCCCCTACACTCGTACATGGATTGTGTCTGTGTGAAGAATACAGCAGCACGCCTTCATTAATATGTAAGGTGTGCTGCTGTTCTACATGGGCACAATCCACTCCATGCAGAAATAGCACTATTCTTCCATGGAGTTTCATGAATCCTGGGGGAGCTTTTTTGTTGTTTAAGCACTGAAACCCTGAGCACCTTTGTATGGCATAATATATGTTGTGGAAGTGCAGACCACTTTGGTTATGATAAAATTCATGTACATGAAATGAAATGTTCACTATTTGCAGTTTATGATCTTGAGGAACCAACAGAAAGTGGTTTACTCTTTATGAAAATATTTAAATATTGCAATGCTTTCACAAGAATTGTCAGACATGCTGGTAACCAGTACAACAGACTTCCTTAAGCTGTTATAGATATGTACACTGTCATGCAAAATGTTTTTTAATTAAAAAAAATATGTGTAACATTGATTAAAAACAAGACTTATTAAACAAGTCATCTAGCAATAGCTTGTTGTTCTTCTTTTGGCTTTTCCCACTTAGTAGTCACCACAGCAGAACTCCGGTCCGCTAATGATTGGCAGCAGATTTTTATGGTGCCAGCTCGACGCCCAACCTTCAAACAAGGCACATCCATTCACACATGTCTTTCGAACACCACTCGACAGAGGGGAGGACATGCAGACTCCACACAGAAGGCGATCCAGCCGAGAAACAAATGGGAGAACCTCTTGCTGTGAGGCAACAACACAGCCACTGCACCACTTATTAAACAAGTCATCTGGAAATAGCAAATGACTAAAATTAATTTTACATTAGGTAGAGTGAAAAATGCAGTTCCATAGAAGCAATGTACAATGTTTGCTCTAGACTACAATGAACCATTGCCAATGTATAACCAAACTATCCACTTATGGTGTACTGATGAGGTTAATAAGGCTGAAAACATGCATGTCCACAGCTTCTGGGGTTTGACTTCATAGACTTGAATGTAACCATAAAGATTTAAAAAGTTAAAAAGTCATGAACATTCAGCAGCTATGTAGCTGAAACACTTGATGTCCTTAAGGGACCACTTGTATATATCCCATGAACCTCCATTGTAAGAGCTTTAAGGTATCACACAGTAACATTTTTTGACTCACAGCAAGAGGTCCTCTGGTTTGGTTCTCAGCTGAGATGCCTTATCTGTGAAGTCAGCATGTCCTCCCTGTGTTTGTGCACATTTCCTGTAGGTCCTCATGTTTCCTCCAGTTCCTCCTGTTTCCTCTCACATTCTAAAGATATGCAGTAGGTGAACTGGACACTCTAAACAGGCCATAGGTGTGAGTGTGTGGTATGGAAGAACAGCCACAGCAGGGCTAGCCACCTGGTGGTGTGAACCTTGAATTTAGATGAGTGTCATTCTTAAGGTGACTCCCCAGCCCAATGTGTAAAAAATGAGAAAAGGACTCATGGATGCATTATCCAGACTTATATCTCTCTCATTACTGTTGCTCAGATATTGATTAAAGTCCATTGTTTCTTTGGTTGTATTTCCACAGTGTTGAAACTGAAATGGTCTGGGGTGATCAGTACCCTACCTGGGTTTACATAGCATATATACTGCATACATGTGTATATATATATGCAGAATCAATGCAGGAGCTCTAGCAAGCAATATGTCTGTCGTGCGATCCAGGAACAGCCTGTAGGGGTGTGCACGAGCACCCTTGCACTAATCCTGCATGGACTAAGCTCCTGTATGCAAATCACCCCATTTGCAGGAGAAATCCATGCAAATGAGGTGAAATTACGATCCAGGAAACTTGCAACCGGCCATGTACATTTCTGCAAAATCCAAAATGGAGCTGTGACAGCTCCAAATAAAGGCTGCATATGAATTAGTAAGCATGCCAATGGCCAAGTATAAGGCCACTGGCATTGCAAACAGCGAAAAAAATAAAAAAAAAATCAACTTTTATTTTTTTTAGCCAATCTCAGCTATTTAAGAGTAGGGCAGCAGCATGCAAATGGGATCGGGGGAAAATAACAAAATAAACCTACATTAAGCATTCTAACTAAAATCACTATTCTACCATGCAAGTCAATGGCAGGCCAAAGACAACATGGGCAGTGAGTAGTGTTTGCTAAGGGGGGAGGCTCAGTGTGAGACATGTAACTATGCATTAGCAGGCAATCCTATGCAAATGAGGGAAATGATAGTGAATCCCAGTTTTCCCCAGCATGCTAGTCAGGTCCAAACAGTATAAAACTAGGAATAGCTTGGTGCAAGACTATGAGTTAGCTGACATCATGTGGGGGTGTGTCAGACATACTGTAAGCAGATTGGTGCCCTGTGGCTCGGGTTTTCTCCTAGCTTAGCACAGCTAACCTAGGGGGTGTGTCTGAATCTACCTAGCACTCTTTATATTGCCTAAGCGGATGTGCGTACCCCGCACCGGGTTTTAAAGGAAGAAGAAAAAGTTAAACCAGGAAACAGCAGCACTGTGCACATTTGAGCACTGTGTTTGTGCGGCGAGCCCTCGGGCTTAAACAGAAAGGCAATGGGAAGGGAAAACAGTAGTAGGAAGGTAATCAAGGTGAACTAGCATAGCTGGCAGGTGAAATGTATCAGAATCAGCCAATTACACAGGCAGCAGACCAGCCCAGCTCAGCCCAGAACACTACTATAAACTATGCAAACACTTTCCCATCTGTTTTTTTCCACACTCTATACCACCAGTGTATACAAGTGGGGAACTTACAAAATGAGAGGGGCTGCAGCAGACAACATAGAACAACATGTGCAATAGGCTGAGGGTGGTGAGGATGTGAATGCTGCTGATCAACCCACAGTGAGGAGACAGAGAAGAGTGTACAAACCCAGGGTAACCTACCAGGGGCTACATGAACTGGAGATAGTGGAGCGTTATAGGGTGGACAGGGACCTTCTACAGCAAATTGTTGAGCTGTGCCAGCCACGCCTGACACACAAAACTGACCGAGAGGAACCCATCCCAGTGGATACCAAGTTATCTGTAGGCCTAGGAATACTAGCCATAGGTACCTCCCAAAGCTCAACTGGGGATATCATGGGGATCTCACAGGCATCAGCATCCAGAGTATTCCACCAGTTCCTGGATGCCATGTCAGCACATGCCAGTGAGCACATATATTTCCTCAACACCCGTGAGGTGTTGGCCAGCAATGTGCATCTCTTACACCAAAAAGCAGAATACCTTGAGGTAGTGGGTGCTATAGACTGCACGCACATATGCATCAAAGCACCACCTGGTGAGCAGGGTAGGGCCTACATCAACCAAAGGGGAATCCCCTCCATCAACTGCCAGGATGTCTGTGATGCCCAGGACATTATAATGAATGTGTGTGCCGGCTGCCCTGGAAGGTATCACGATTCCCTTTAGCATCTGTTGCAGCTGTACCAGAGATTTGCTAATGGGGACATCCCCAACTGTCACCTAGTGGGGGATGCTGGTTACACAATGGAGCCATGGCTGATGACACCCATCAGAAATGCACACACACCTGAACAAGAATGCCATAATAAGGCACACGCACAGACCAGACTTATAATAGAGCATGTGTTTGGGATGCTCAGGTCACAGTTTTGGTGTCTGGACTCATCCGATGGAGCCTTGCAGTATTCACCAGCTACATGTACCCAAATTGTTATGGTATGTGCCATGCTACACAATATGATCCTGTGGAAACAGCTGCAGCAGGAACAGCACAGGGCAGGGCCACACAGCCCCCAACCAATGCCAAGGCCGGCACAGACACAGAGTGACTCAGAGGAGGAACAACCTGAGCCTGCCCCAGTAGGCAGATGGAGGCTTGCCCAGTATGCTGAGGCCACAGCAAAGATGCAACACATAGCACCTACACTGACACAGTAGGAACCCAGGGAATGACACCTCTCTCTGACTTGCACATACAGTAAAAGGAATGCCAAACATAACACTACCTGTGCTCAACCATATATTGGGAGTGTACTATGTGCATCCAACATAGGCAGCCCTCCAGCACCATCCGCAATCCTGGCACACCCACAAAGTAAGTCAATCAACCTACCATTTGACAAATGGAGTAGAATGTGTAGAATGTGTTGTTACCTGTATCTATGGTATTGATGTGAGCATGCAAGGGAATTGGGTAGCTGAATGTTATAGCAGCAGAAAGTAGACACTGATAGTGGCACCATAACATCTGTAACAATTACTGGAGTCACCATAGTAGCCAGTACTACTGCAGGAAATGTGCGGGGCAACATGTGTGTCCTATGACTCACACATGCCAGTCAGGGAGATTCACATACCCAACAACAGTCTCGGCCAGCAGGACAGATGTAGACAAACCCAAACAGAGCCTGTGATATGGCCTAGGAATGATGGCTATGGGTAAACTCCCCCCAGGCCTACACAGATGGGCTGCAGCAGGTCAGGCAGTGGGATGTTAGTTCTGAAGGGTAGAAAGTCAGACATTAATATATAGGGCAACCAAAGCTAAGATCTATGGTACACTGGTATGCCTCTAGTCAGCATGATAGGTAAGAATACAGAATGAAATGGAGTACCTGACATACCAGTACAGTCATAGCAAATGTGGACAAGTGTCAGGTGTCCCCCCATCCTACATAGTAATGTAATAACAGTCAGGTGTGCCCTCCCCCAATCCTGTGTAGAAATAGTCAGGTGTGCCCCCCATCCTATGTAAAAATGTAGTAACAGTCAGGTGTGCCCCCCAATCCTGTGTAGAAATGTAAAAATAGTCAGGTGTGCCCCCCGACCTATGCAGAAATGTAGTAACAGTCAATGCCAAATGATTGACGGATACCCTGCAGAAACAGCATGCTATCTGTAGGTGTACAACACAAGGGTCAGCACTGCAGTATAAACTACCCGGACTAGATCCACACGTTCAGTACAGATGGGCATACTGGGCATGTTCACGCACTTAAACACATGAAGGCCATGTCTGCAGACACCAGTGGACCAGACATATCTGACAGTTGCAGATATTAGTGCAGACACTCCTCAGTATGCACCACTCATGCTTTGCACACACAGTGGATAGGAATACAGGCATATATGTAAGGACAACACACTATAATAAGCCAAATGTAGATCTACATAGATGTGTGAAAGATGATGACTGTGACAAGGAGCCATCCAGGTCTGTCCCACCCAGCACACAGCCAAAGGGTCACAACCACATGAGGTTCAGATGTCACTCACTGCAGATACTAGCCATCAGTATCTGTCAGCATTACAGACTATGTGGTGCACGTGCTAGCTATGCAACATGACTGTACAAGGAAGTAGTCATCTAGCAGCTGTATAAACATACCTGTGAAATATGACCCCTAGGTGATGGCATGTGGTGTGTCAACCTCTAGATGAATGGGTTATGATGCATGTACACACACTGCCTTCCCCATAGCCCTACTATGACAAGCTTGCTGAGGTCATCCACTGTGAAATGCACCTTTGGGAGAGTTGTAGCCCAGTAATCTCTGTGGCGCATCCCATAACTGCGTACTGCTGTAGTGTGATAAACTAGTTAGGTAGAAGTTCCAATCCCAGGCATGGCAATAATGTGTGTGTGTGTGTCTATGTAGAGAGCAATGCTTTTTACTTTAGTCACACTCCTTATAATTCAAATGCTCTACTTTGGTAAGGCTGCTGATGTCATCCACCTAGAAATACAACTCTGGGAAGGTTGTTGCCCAGTAATCGCTGTAGCACATGACATAACTGCATACTGCTGTAGTGTGATAAAATAATTAGGTAGGAGTTCTAATCCCAGACTTGGCAAGTCTGTGTAGAGCGCAATAATTTTTAGGGTAGTCACACTCCCTACAGTTCAAATGCTCTATTTGGCAAGGCTGCTGATGTCATCCACCTAGAAATACACCTCTGGGAAGGTTGCAGCCCAGTAATCTCAGTAGTGCATCCTGTAACTGCGTACTGCTGTAGTGTGATAAATTAGTTAGGTAGGAGTTCTAATTCCAGACTTGGCAAGTGTTTTGTGGGTGTCTGTCTGTGTAGAGAGCAATAGTTTTTAGGGTACTCACACTCCCTACAATTCAAATGTCCTACTTTGGCAAGGCTGCTGATGTCATCCAACTAGAAATGCACCTCTGGGAAGGTTGTAGCCCAGTAATCTCCATAGCATGTCCTATAACTGTGTACTGGTGTGATAAATTATTTAGGTAGGAGTTCTAATCCCAAATTTGGCAAGTGTGTGTGTCTGTTTGTGTAGAGAGCAATGCTTTTTAGAGTAGTCACACTCCATACAATTTGAATGCTCTACTTTGATAAGGCTGCTGATGTCATCTACCTGTAAATACACCTCTGGCAAGGACATAGCCCAGTAATCTCTGTAGTGTGTGCCATAACTGTGTACTGCTGTAGTGTGATATAGAGCTGTGGTAGGGTTCTATTCCCACCCATGGCAGTTCTGGATAGTTTGTGTGTGTTTCAATGTCTGTGTAGGGAGCAATGCAATTTAGCCTAGCCACACTCCCTACAATCTTGAATGCCTTACTTTGGCAATCCTGCTGATGTCATCCAATGTGATATACACCTTTGGGGAAGGAGCTCTTTAGTGATCCCTGCGGTGCATCCTATAACAGCTTAATGCTGTAGTGTGATATAGACCTCTGTTAGGGGTTCTGTACCCACACATGTCGGTTGTGCATGTTTTGTGTGTGTTTCAATGTCTGTGTAAGGAGCAATGCATTTTAGCAGAGCCACACTCATTACAATTTGAATGTCCTACTTTGGCAATACTGCTGATGTCATTCATTGTGAAATGCACCTTTGGTGAAGGAGCTCTCCAGTAATCCCCATGGTGTGTCCTATATCAGCTTCATGCTGTAGTGTAATATAGACCTCTGTTAGGGGTTCTATACCCACATATGTCAGTTGTCGTTGCTCTGTGTGTGTCAGTGTCTGTGTAGGGAGCAATGCATTTTAGCCTAGCCACACTCACTACAATTCAAATGCCCTACTTTGGAAATCCTGCTGATGTCATACAATGTGAAATACACCTTTGGGAAAGGAGTACTCCAGTAATCTCCATGGCATGTACTATAACTGCTTAGTGCTGTAGTGTAATAAACTACTTAGGTAGGAGTTCTAATCCCAGAAATGACAGGTGTGTGTGTGTGTGTGTGTGTGTGTGTGTGTGTGTGTGTGTGTGTGTGTGTGTCTGTGTTTGTAACTCATATCCTGTGTGGAGTGGGGGTGAGTGTGTAACACAACTGGGCCCAATGTGGAGTGGGGTTTGCACATTTCTTATATGGTGGTTCTAGTATATATTGCAATGTCCACCATACAGGGATAACAGATCTGAAACAGCCGAGAGGCTGGAGTGCAAATCCATACCCATACATGTGACATCAAGGCCAGGCAAACAAAGTTAGCAACCCTAGTATTACCAAGAGAACACTCTCAACTCATGTGTCATACACACACACTTGCCTAGGCAACAGCTGCTATGTTGGTAGTACACTGCATATTGCCCACTGATAGTAACTATGGAGTGATTACAGTGGCCTACAGAGGGCATAGCACCCTGTCCATCTGTCCAATAGGCACATACATGCAGACAGTTCACCTTATCCATGTTCCCCACTGGACACCTGCAACACCTGTGGTACCATCAAATGTGACCCACAATGGACATACCATGCTTGAAAACATGCCCTGTATTCCACTGACACCAGGGAATGCTGTTAGCATGCTATCAATGTAGGTGCAGGGTAAATCTACTGTCCATTACCTGTTCCCACCAAATGAGGTCAGGACTGGCACAGCTGATGATAATCTGTGTGCACAACATGGACCAGACACTGCAGGTACAGTTCCACATGTTACCTTACATGGATGTGGGAGGTGTGCACATCACAGACACCGTCCATGTCATGGATTAAGGCATACATACATGGCAAGCAATGCACAGCATTGGCCACATGCAATAGTCAATCAGGTGACTGGATGGTGAATACAATACCCACCCGTGTGGGCAAATCCAGAAACTACATCCCTGAGCCACAATGCAGACTATTGTCATGTGGCCTGATGCCAAGGTATACCCATCACCTAGCCTTGTATAGCCATCTGGTACAGTTGACCACTACACACCCATGAATCAATGCACCCATGCATGTCAGTACTGGCACTCTGTGTGTGTGTGTGTGTGTGTGTGTGTGTGTGTGTGTGTGTGTGTGTGTGTGTGTGTGTGTGTGTGTGTGTGTGTGTGTGTGTGTGTGTGTGTGTGTGTGTGTGTTTGTGTGTGTGTGTGTGTGTGTGTGCATGTGTGTGTGTCTTGTATGATGTGTATGTTCACATTCACACTCACTACAACCCTCATTGGTATGCTAAAACATGCTGTCTGATGTCAGACATCTCCCCATACCCTTTGCCCATATAACCTCCGTATGACCTCTGTGGTGCATGTGATATCTGCACAGTAATGTATTGTGGCAATCTGACTAGTGATGAGTTGTATTCCTGGCCTTGCCAAGTGTGTCAGTGTGTGCATCCCTGTGAGATTATGGCTGTGTTGATGCTGGCACCTGTTTATGCACACAGGCACGTGTACTACACCTACCATGTAGCTACCATATCCCGTTGCAGATATCACTCACCAGCACATATACGTTCTGAGGGCTCCACAACATGTAGCCTATGTGGCACATCCAATAACTGCATAGAAATGTGATAGCACTACATAGTCATCAGGGGTTTGATACCCTGTGCTGGTAGGTGTGTGACACAAACATGCTTAAGTTTTACTCTCCCACCCCTCCCTAACTTGTCTTTGCCTCTGTCTGCCTCTCTCACTCCCTCTCTGGTGGATGTGGAGACCTACACCTGCTTTGCTTAGGCAGCAACATGTGTATTTGAAGTGATGCTCATGATCAGCTGATGGCCTCTGCATGAATTGCAGCCATCCTCTAGCTGATTGCATGTGGAACAGCTGTGGTAACATTCCCACAGCCAATTGCATGGAAACACACTCCAATATCTAGGAACATCATGTTGGTGTTGGGTCTTTTCATTCACTGTGAGCAGGAACTCGATCTGTTGTTTGGCAAACAGCATCTCAGATGGATTGGGGATTTAACTCTAACAACATACACTGTGGAAACAGGGCAACACACAGGAGGGGGATGTGCCTGACCTGTCTACAGACTGTAGGTGCTGCTATACTGCATTTGGAGCAATGTTGGTTTAACAGGGTGGGTGTGTGTGGATATGGCTGCCCTACATGTTTTAATACCTGCCATGTCAGTGCTATGTTTATGAGGAATCCCCATCTGTAGGGTCATCTGCAGACTGGGCAATGTGTGGTGCCTTTGGTTTCATGTGTTACCCAAAGAGCATCTATCTGTGAACTGCAGAAGGTAGTGTGAGGACTGCAGTCTGTGGATGGTGAAAGCCATGACAATTACTGACTTATATTCCTCAGAAGACATATGTTGCAACAAATCCTGTTACAACAGTAAATGTATGAAGTTATCACAGCAACATGTCAATATTGGCCCTGGGTATGTGATTCCAGTCACAACTCTGTCAACATTTGTACATATGTCATGCATTAAGAGGTGCTTCTGTGCTGTACACCATAATCAGTGTCATCATATCTGACAACAAGCCAGTGAGATATCAGACTGCTACACATGTTATGTACAGTAGGGGTTATATTTGATGACATAACCTGGACATTCTGTCGTTGTGTGTACAGTACTGAGGTCTGTGTACTTATGATGAATGTTGACAATGTGTGTATTGTTAATATGTACTTTGGCCTGTTACAGACTGTGGTAGATGTCATTGTTCTTGGTCCCATCCTATCTGATGTTACATGCTGCTTCACTGTATGTTACCATATTGGCTTACATGTTTGTAGGGCCATACACGCACATGTCCCATACCACAGACAGGCATCAGACCACACTGTGTAGTGGCCCAGTATATATAGGGTTGGTGTGTGAGTGGCACATATGAGGATGGTGTTGAACGGATAGTCTATATACTGTAATATTATGCTAGCTTAACTTATGTGGCTGTGGCTGTGTTTACATTGGTTGTGGTTATGCACTTTCACACAGGTGTATCTTACCCTGTGCTTTGACATGCCTGTAGAGCCTGCTATATATGCAGGTACATGTGCATTCCCCCATAGGAGATGTAGGCCACTGTTGAGCCAGTCTGCCTTTAGCCTGCACAGTGCTTTGTTACATGCCTAGCAGCTTAGTATACTTACCCAGTGAGATGTCATGTACAGATACTTGCCAGATGTACTGCTGCCAGGCCTCCCTTAACCGTCATGTATGTCAGACAGAGCAGTGGGATGCTATACAGATGTATGTCAATATCTAGTGGGTAGTATGTGGCCATGGCACCTCTGTACCAGTGGTTATTATGTGTCAGGACAGACAGGGGTGTGTGAATGCATAACCTATCGGTCAAATGTATACTAGTCATTATGTGTTATACCCATCTACATGACTGTTAACATCCGTATTGTCAGGCTTGGTCCACATGTTTTGCACTAAGGGGTTCTGTGTAAACCTCTGAACTGCCCAGAGTGTGTCAAAATGTCCACATATATTGGCCAATATCTCTGCTTTTGTCCACAGGAGCATTACTTGCTAGCAGTGGTACTGTACTATGATGTCCTTAAGATATCTGTCAGTAGCCAATGATGCACATGTGAAGCAGATGCGACCTCCCAGACACACCATGTCTGTGAAGAGAATCCTTATTACAGTAGCAGTAGTCTACTAATATACCTGCTATACATACCTGACATCCCCTTGCACTACGAAGTTGGGACTATAGGGGCTGAGGTAGGGCTACACTCCATGTTCAGGACATATGGTGAAAATATATGTATATATAATATTCTAGATATCTATATAGATATTTGCACATATACATATCAACATTTATAGATGGGTATGTATATGTATATAGATATACATATCCTCACCCAGATATATACATATACAGAGCAATATATGTCTGCACATATACAGATAATGATACATATGCACATATACGTATGGATATCTACATATATATTGACAGTAGTAGCTATATCAGAATAGATATGTATGCATATTTAGTTATAGATATCAACATATATACCAACATAACTAGACATATCTGTACACATAAGATGTGCATGCATATACATATACGTATATCTATATATACACATATGTATATATACATATATGTGTATGTATATATATATATATATATATATATATATATATATACATACACATGTACATGCAAAGAGATGTACACATGGCATATATATGTAGCACTATCAGATGTGTATACAGACATACGTATGAGTATACATGTGCATGTACATGTAGATATATATAGATCTATTATAGACCTATTATATGTATACGACCATATTCATGTTATGAGTAAACGTCACGGTTGTGTATACCCTCCCAAATTTATCTCACTATATGTATCTGCTATGCGCACATTATGATAAAACAACATATGTGATGCAACAGTCATATTAATAACAAGAACTACACAATTTAGGAACTACAGGCAAATGTTCAATACTACTCGACATTTGTATTAACAGCTATATTGGTAAAACAACAACAGTCTTCATAGTGGTTACGTGCTGCGACTTCAGTGTAAAGGGTCCTGGGTTCAAGACCTGCAAGGGCTGCTCATTTCGTTGCTGGGCAAGACAAGAGCTGTTGGATACAGAGTGGTTAAGGCAGTTTTAAGCAGCTTTAAATTAATTTGCGCAGGTTTCTGTGAAGCTAAGCAGTGCTAAGCTATGGGTAAATGTGCAGGCACTTTCACAGTGTAGCCTTCACTTACCTGTGTGCAAATCAGCTTAGCTATTATATTGCAGCAATGTTGATACCTGCAAAGCATGGCTTAGCCCTGGTAACCAGTTCACACCACCCAGTCTGATAACATAGCAGGGTAATGACATCTGTAATAAGAGTATGTAATGCCATGTACAATACATACACCTATGTGCTGTCATTACAGTAGCAAGGGGTGTGAGTGTCATGTGTGGGACACAGACATATATGAGGCCTGTAGAGCACTATCTGTGTGAATGTGTTACATACAGGTGTAGTAACCCAGGGTACGTGCTGTCACACTGGCATGTAGTGCATCATGGCAGTACTGCTGTTGTCAGTGCCAGGCAAGAGCAGAGTGCTTAACGTAGTGCTGACAACAGGCACACCTGTGAGCATGGCTGGACACTGAGGCCTCCCTGTTGTATCCCTGGTGTGTGAGCTGTGTCACAGTATATACCCCTTACTGGTCTGTCAACGCACTCACACTACTGCATAGCTACCTGCCAAGCTGATGACTGTCAGTCCCTGTACAGATGTGCAGATGGCAGGTATCCAGCTGGGATATGTACAGGCAGCCTAAGCCTGACTGACACCCTACTACGTGTGTGGCATGTGTATGAGATGCATATCCCTGTAGTACCAGTGTTGGGGTATACTATGGGTTGTATCGCAGTCACAGCCAATGTGTGATGGTGGGTATGGCAGAGTATCATCATGGGTTTCAGGGAGTAGAATATCCAGTGGGGGACGTGGGTGCTGTGTACACTGTTATTACACCAAGGTACACCAGGTATATGTCCCATGTACCACGTTATGGTTACCACTGTCACCACAATCATACAGGTAACTTTTACCACAATCTAAGCCAGTTATGCATGTGATGTGTGCAGCCTACCTGTAACACATTGCAGACATGGTCAAGTTAGTTAGCAGTGATAGGCCCTGGTATCTCAGAGGTGTGTCTGGCTGTTATTTGTCTGTAAATGTGTATATGATGATATGTCACACTACATATCATCCAAATACATCCATTACATCCCCCATTAGCATACTGTACATGTTGGGGGATGTTCTGCATGTACCATGTAACCTGGGACAAACCTCACCCTAAACACTGTGCAGTGTGTGCAATGTAAGCCACACACGTCAGTACCACAACATAGCTAGGTAGGGGTTAGTCCCAGTGTTGCCAAGTAACAGTGTGCATGTATGTGGATGGGTCTACATCAGGTTGCAGGGTATACACGCCTCAGCGGGCCACCTGTCCATGTGGCACAGGCAATAACCGGTTTATTAACCTGTGAAATGTGTTCAACTGTACCCCAGATATGTCACAGCCATGGTGTCAGCACAGTGACATACCCCATTGTGGAATATGACTGCAGACCATCCTTGTACTGACACATGTACACCTACAACACAAATGGATAACATTATGGAGACCACAACCAACCAGTGTTACTAACAGCTATAATGCATCATTGCTGGACAGCTACACTACCTGCCAAATATACCTTGCACTCTACTCTCTATAACATGTTACACTGCAGTACTGTGGTACACTGTTGTACAGTCACCATGTGCATCAGAACCATATCAGCCTGTCCCTGAATCGATGGTATGGGTGACAGAGATGGGGCACAGGTATCATCATATGGGTGTGGTGTTGGTTTGCCAGAGTCTGAGGGTGGGCCATACATTTGACACCATGTGTGTGGGTGAGGGCTGTACTGTGGGGAACTGGGTAAGGTGATGTGGTGTGTGTAGGTATGGGGCTGCCCAAGATGTGTTTGAATAGTGTGTGGGTATGCATGCACACAGTCCTGCCATGTGACTGTCCTACACAGGTGTTTATGAACAGCTGCAGACCATACCTGGCAGGGTGTGTAGTTCACTGCCTCCAGCCATGGACACGTGGACTGTGCCTGCCAGGAGTTCTGCAGGCATGTCCAGGTGCAGGCCTTGATATACTACTCTCACTTGCTGATGACATTTGTCCGCTGGTACCAGGTCCATCCTGGGACTGGCCAGGACCACTTGCACATGACCTGCTGTAGTGTGGTGTGGACAGCACACCCCCTGCACTGCTGGTGCTGCTACTGCCACTATGGGAGCCCCTTGGTGTCCTAGCACATCCATGTTGACTGCCAGCTGTTGGTGTTGCTGGTCCACATCCAAGCAGGCATTGCTGCCTCCCTGCCACACGTTGAAGCACAGACACACCACGGTCGATGAGGGCCATCATCTCATCATGCTGTCTATCTATGTGCTCGGTATTAGCATGGATGGCACCCAACAGTTCACGGAGGTTGTCGCTTACAGATGTGAGAGCAGCCCTCTACAGCCTCAGTCCCTGTCTGGTGTAATGTTCAATATGTGCCTGCACCACCATTACAGCCTGAAACATGTGCCTGCTGGTACCAGCTATGTCACCTATGCCAGGGGCATGATGTCCAGCAGCCCTACCATGAGCACCCTGGGACATCCACCTATGTGGCTCCCTGCCGGCCATTTGGCGATGCCTGCTGCAACCAGACACAGTAGGCATGGTTACCACACTTCCCTGTGCATTGCCACAAAATGCCAGTTGTTCCTTCGCTCTGGCCACTGGTAATGGGGTATGTGTAGGCACTGAAATTGTGTGCGGGGTTGGGGTGGGATGTCAAATGTTGGTGCATTGTCGGCCCTTACAACCCAACCTGTGCCTCAACAGTACTATCATCATATTCGGTGTCTGTATGGACAAAAACATCAGATTGCATGCAGGAGGGACCCTGACCCACCTTGCCACCTGTGGGGGAATACAGTAAATGTACTTTAAAACCTGTACAGACACACACACACACACACACACACACACACACACACACACACACACACACACACGCACACCTCCATAATACCTACCTGTCCATGGCTTTACAGACAGTCCTACATATATGTCCATGTGTTACCCCATCCTGCATCACACTTGTTAACATACACACATTGATACCACTCATTAACATCACAGTCCTCTAAATGCCCACACAAGCAGCCACAATACAAGGCCTGTTGCTACTTTACCTGCCTGAACTGTGTGTAGTGGATTTACATGGCCTCACTGCTGTCATTCGGTATGCACCCTTTGTATGCCCGGAAATGATGTGCATGGCCCCTATATGTGTGTGCTACTATGTTGTATCCATAATATCTCACATTGGTGTGTCATGTGTATGTAATGCTCAGTACATGCCAGATATGCTGCTCCTTCAGCCTATTATGTGACAACTGTAATATTTGGATACACTCCCTAGTGTTGACTAGTACTTCCCCAATGCATCTGTAGAGCTGCATACGTGGGTTGTAGGTGACCTCTCTGCTGACTGTGATATTAAGGGTGTACCTAGTGTCTACCTTCCCTCTGGATGCCTGTTCCATGCTACAGACCATATTATACTATTTGCTGTCCTGTGATTACACACATGATAGGTATTCCTGGTGTGTAATGTGGCAGTCCATGTCCGTGTACTGCACGGTCCCAAAGGGAGATACAGCCGAATGAACACCCCACAATCACACGTGCATACATGGCCACACACGCAAACACACACATGCACACATGGATCCTACATACATCTACCTCCCTCCACTTCACCAGAGTGACCCTGCAAGCCTACATCAACCGCAGGGGCATCCCCTTCATCAACTGCCAGGTTGTCTGTTATGCCCAGGACATTATAATGAATGTGTGTGCTGGCTGCCCTGGAAGCTATCATGATTCCCACATTTGGCATCTGATGCAGCTGTACCAGAGATTTGCCAATGGGGACATCCACAACGGTCACCTAGTGGGGGATGTTGGTTGCACAATGGAGCTGTGGCTGATGACACCCATCAGAAATGCACACACACACCTGAACAAGAATGTCATAATAAGGCACACGCACAGACCAAACTTATAATAAAGCATGTGTTTCGGATGCTCAGGTCATGGTTCTGGTGTTTGGACTCATCCGGTGGAGCCTTGCAGTACTCACCAGCTACATGTACCCACATTGTTATGGTATGTACCATGCTACACAATATGATCCTGCGGAAACAGATGCAGCAGGAACAGCAAAAGGCAGGGCCAGACAGTCCCCCACCAATGCCAAGGCCTGCACAGGCACAGAGTGACTCGGAGGAGGAACAACCTGAGCCTGCCCCAGTAGGCAGATGGAGGCTTGCCCAGTATGCTGAGGCCACAGCAAAGAGACAACACATAGCACATACACTGACACAGTAGGGATCCAGGGAATGACACCTCTCTCTGACTTGCACATACAGTAAAAGGGATGACAAACATGACACTACCTGTGCTCAACCATGTATATGGAGTGTACTATGTGCATCCGACATAGGCAGCCCTCCAGCACCATCCTCAATCCTGGCACACCCACAAGGTAAGTCAATCAACCTACCATTTGACAAATGGAGTAGAATGTGTTGTTACATGCATCTATGGTATTGATGTGAGCATGCAAAGGAATTGGGTGGCTGAATGTTATAGCAGCAGAAAGTAGACACCGATAGTGGCATCATAACATCTGTAACAATTACTGGAGTCACCATAATAGCCAGTACTACTGCAGGAAATGTGCGGGGCGACATGTGTGTCCATATGACTCACACATGCCAGTCAGGGAGATTCACATACCCAACAACAGTCTCAGCCAGCAGGACAGATGTAGACAAACCCAAACAGAGCCTGTGATATGGCCTCAGAGTGATGGCTATGGGTAAACTCCCCCAGGCCTACACAGACAGACTGCAGCAGGTCAGACAGTGGGATGTTAGTTCTGAAGGGTAGCAAGCCAGACACTAATATGTAGGGCAACCAAAGCTAAGATCTGTAGTACACTGGTATGCCTCTAGTCAGCATGATAGTTAAGAATACATAATGAAATGGAGTACCTGACATACCAGTACAGTCATAGCAAATGTGTACAAGTGTCAGGTGTGCCCCCCATCCTACATAGTAATGCAATAAAAGTCAGGTGTGCCCCCCCAATCCTGTGTAGAAATGTAGAAACAGTCAGGTATGCCACCCCATCCTATGTAGTAATGTAATAACAGTCAGGTGTGCCCTCCCCCAATCCTGTGTAGAAATGTAGAAATAGTCAGGTGTGCCCCCATCCTATGTAGTAATGTAATAGTCAGGTGTGCCCCCCAATCCTGTGTAGAAATGTAGAAATAGTCAGGTGTGGCCCCCCATACTACATAGTATTGTAAGAACAGTCAGGTGTGCCCCCCCAATCCTGTGTAGAAATGTAGAAATAGTCAGGTGTGCCCCCCATCCTACGTAAAAATGTAGTAACAGTGAGGTGTGCCCCCCAATCCTGTGTAGAAATGTAAAAATAGTCAGGTGTGCCCCTCGACCTATGCAGAAATGTAGTAACAGTCAATGCCAAATGATCAATGGATACCCTGCAGAAACAGCAGGCTATCTGTAGGTGTACAGCACAAAGGTCAGCACTGCAGTACAAACTACCTGGACTCGATCCACACATTCAGTACAGATGGGCATACTGGGCATGCTCACACACTTAAACACATGAAGGCCATGTCTGTAATCACCAGTGGACTAGACATAACTGGCAATCACAGATGTTAGTGCAGACACTCCTCAGTATGCACCACTCATGCTTTGCACACACAGTGGATAGGAATACAGACATATATGTAAGGACAACACACTATAATCCAAATGTAGATGTACATAGATGTGTGAAAGAGTATGACTGTGACAAGGAGCCATCCAGGTCTGTCCCACCCAGCACACAGCCAAAGGGCCACAACCACATAAGGTTCAGCTGTCACTCACTGCAGATATTAGCCACCAGTATCTGTCAGCATTACAGACTGTGGTGCATGTGCTAGCTATGCAACATGACTGTACAAGGAAGTAGTCATCTAGCAGCTGTATACACATACCTGTGAAATATTACCCTGTGTGTGCCCGCATGTGGTGTGTCAACCTCTAGATGAATGGGTTATGGCCCATGCACTCACACTGCCTTCCCCATAGCCCTACTATGCTACTATGCTACTATGTACAGCTACACTACCTGCCAAATATGCCTTACACTCTACTCTCTATAACATGTTACACTGCAGTACTGTGGTACACTGTTGTACAGTCACCATGTGCATCAGAACCATATCAGCCTGTCCCTGGATTGATGGTATGGATGATAGGGATGGGGTACAGGTATCATCATATGCACAGCATGTGGTGTTGGTTTGCCAGAAACCGAGGGTGGGCTATACATTTGACACCATGTGTGTGGGTGAGGGCTGTACTGTGGGGAGCTGGGTAAGGTGATGTGGTGTGTGTAGGTATGGGGTTACCCTAGGTGTGTTTGCATAGTGTGTGGGTATGCATGCACACAGTTCTGCCATGTGACTGCCCTACACAGGTGTTTATGAATAGCTGCAGACCATACCTGGCAGGGTGTGCAGTTCACTGCCTCCAGCCATGGACACGTGGACTGTGCCTGCCAGGGGTTCTGCAGGCATGTCCAGGTGCAGGCCTTGATATGCTACGCTCACTTACTGATGACATTTGTCCACTGGTACCAGGTCCATCCTGGGATTGGCCAGGACCACTTGCATGTGGCCTGCTGTGGTGTGGTGTGGACAGCACACCCCCTACACTGCTGGGGGTGACAGCCGCACCTGTGCCTCAACAGTACTATCATCATATTCAGTGTATGTATGGACAGAAACATCATATTGCATGCAGGAGAGACCCTGACCCACTTCGCCACATGTGGGAGAATACAGTAAATGTACTTTAAAACCTGTACAAACACACACACACACACACACACGCACACACACACACACACACACACACACACACACACACACACACACACACACACACACACACACACCTCCATAACCTGTCCATGGCTTTACAGACAGTCCCACATATATGTCCTTGTGTTAGCCCATCTTGCATCACACTTGTTAACATACACACATTGATACCACTCATTAACATCACAGTCCTCTAAATGCCCACAAAAGCGGCCACAACACAAGGCCTGTTTCCACTTTACCTGCCTGAACTGTGTGTAGTGGATTTACATGGCCTCACTGCTATCATTCAGTATGCACCCTCTGTATGCCCGGAAATGATGCGCATGGTCCCTATATGTGTATGCTACTATGTTGTATCCATAATATCTCACACTGGTGTGTCATGTGTATATAATGCTCAGTACATGCCAGATATGCTGCTCCTTCAGCCTATTATGTGACAACTGTAATATTTGGATACACTCCCTGGTGTTGACTAGTACTTCCCCAGTGCATATGTAGAGCTGCATACGTGGGTTGCAGGTGACCTCTCTGTTGACTGTGATATTAAGGGTGTACCTGGTGTCTACCTTCCCTCTGGATGCCTGTTCCATGCTACAGACCATATTATACTATTTGCTGTCCTGTGATTACACACATGACAGGTATTCCTGGTGTGTAATGTGGCAGTCCATGTCCATGTACTGCATGGTCCCAAAGGGAGGTACAGCTGAATGAAGACCCCACAATCACACTTGCATACATGGCCACACACACAAACACACACATGCATCCTACATGCATCTACTTCCCTCCACTTCACCAGAGTGATGCTGCAAGCAAACTAACTAACCACCAGGATGCACACCCACATACACATACAGGTGAGGTTGCACAATAATAGTACACACAGTCCTCCTATTAGCCATCTGCCAGCATGCATTACATATGATACAGAACAGCATGCAGTTTAGCTATAGTCAATCCATGCTAGCAACAGTATACATGTGTGTGATGCATGTGCTATGTCACTAGGTGATGCCCCTTCCCCTGGATACCACTGCACCCATGTACACAGTATTGCTGTGCACCTGTTCTGCACCCTGCCATCTACTGTGCACCACAACTCACAGGTGTACAACCCATTGAGGAATGTATAGTACTGTGTCAGTTGTATCAGCTTTACTTCTCACAGCACCTATGTTTTTCAGCAACACATACCTGGGATGATATGTGGACAGTTATCATTGGTGAATGCCTGATGCCTGATTTACAGCTGTCAACATCAACAGACCATGTATGACCACTGCGATACTCTTACACTGACAACCATTAGAGCATACCATGGCTATGGGGGGTGTACACACCTTTATTGATTTTACACACACATCTTTGATCTGCCACGGGACAACATCACTGCATATCTTAGCAGTACATGAGCCCAATATGTGACATATGTCCTGTACTTTCACATGCATTGTCTACAGATTGTGTTAGGTGTGTGGCTGCTGACTGCAATGCATACACACCATGTGGGCATGTGTGTGCACACCCTTATCATGATGGGTTATTGCACCTCTTGTTGTATGTACTACAGCAGTCACTGCTCCTGGCAGGGGTATACCAGCATGGGCCACCTGCATTTGCCAGTGTATGTTCAGTCTGTCTTACACATGTCCCCCTATTCTGCATGATTGCAAGGTCTACTCATGTGCACATCCCATGGTGTTCACACACTGCTGTCACTATTGCTGTGTGGGTAGGATTGCGGCTGCAACAGGTCCTGAACTTGACTATGTGCAGATAGAGCCATTCCTACCATCCTTAGGATCCCTGCTGTAGTGCACTGGTGTGTCATATTGAGATGCCCTCCTCCTTCAGCTTTTATGCAGATGCATGACAAGTAAGCCCTACACGTGTGTTACTTTGCAGTGTCCCATACACTGAACACCACATGTTGCAGTCTAGACCCAGATGATAATGCGGACTACTGTAATGCCGTATGCCATAGTGTATCTCTGCAGCAGTTGCCATTGTCCAACAGGTATATACACTGGTGTTGCACTGTATATGGATGTCATTCCAAGCATGTCACTACTGTAGGCCATGCCTACCACCAGTATGTTACTTCCTGTGGACACATTCCACAATGACAGGATGTTAGTTATCATGCAGGTGTCTGACATACCCTTCCAATACCCCATCATGGTCACCCCTGTGAGACCATGCATTTCACAGCAACAATACAGGCACATGTACAGCATGCATTCAGGGTAGGTGTGTTAGATGTGTGCATGGAATATACCATCAACATTACATGGCTGGTGTGTTGACAAGCATCTACATAAACATACTCACCAGCTACAGGCTGCTGCCTTGTTGGCATCCCAGAGGGACCTACATATGAGGGTGAGAGATGCAATGTCAGTGGCCACACCTGTAGCAGTGCTACAGGGTGGGTGCAGTATTACCATACATCAATGGTACATTCCCACAATACTACCATATCTGGACATCTGTTTATCACTACAATGCAGCAACACAATATATCTATGACATGTCAGATATGCATGATCTACCTGTACCAATGCAGATGTATACACAACAGTGGTCTACTGATGTGCCCTGTGTCCTTACCTGAACACTCCTCAGCCGGTGTGTGGGTGACACCCACCTCCACAAAGGAGTCCAGTGGTTGTTGGCTGTCTGGACGGGCAGATGCCATGAGGCGAGCCAGGAGCTCCTCCACACATGTCAGGGAGGATGGATGGCATAATCCCTCTGTGCTGAGGTGATCCCACTGGACTGCAGCAGCATGCCGATGGGCATTGCAAAGCAGCTCAGTACAATGATGCCGGACCTGCTCATAACTGCGGCTATGCAGTCTGACATCATTGACCTGTGGACTAGGTCATTTCACAGGGTGGTCCACTCCTGCTGCTCATGTGTGGCCCTGCCAAAAAGCACTGAATAGTGCTGGATCATGTGTGCTATCAACACTTCATTCTCTGCATTGGAATAGGTGGGCAACTGTGCATGTGCCATCTTGGCTGAAAGACATAAAGATGGAAACAGGTCTGAGCAACTCATAATGGCAAGGTTACCACAGTTCGTAATACACATTTCTGTCATCCCCCCACCATATCAGCTTCAACAAACTGTACACACAACTCATTAGATATGGCTACATCTTACCTACCAGTTGGACAGATACTGTATTGTACCACACTTTCTGCTATGTGATTGTAGCCATGTCCCCTGTGTGGACACTATCATTGCTGGCCTGTTACAGACTATTCACCTGCATGCCATTGTCAGGGCAACAATGGTTCCATATATGCCAGTGGTATGGATGCTCTGAGATTGCTGCACATCTGACATTCTGTGTTATTAGGGATATCTATGCATGCTGTTGGACATGTACCCAGATTGTGTAGACTATTACTACCAACATATGTTCTATAACAGTGACACAATAACATGTTTATGTTCTATTGGCCAGCAGATCCACCTCTCCAAACCCATCTGCCCATGATACCTGGCCACATCACATGTGTGTCCCAACTTAGGGCCTCCTCATGTACTGGTCCAGCAATACCACCAGGTGGAACCACCCAGGGGATGTTGTCCCCCCTCTACTCAGGGCACTCACAGACATGTTCCTGTCCCCTGAGTTCAGGTCTAGGGTCTGATCCATATCAGGCTACACAGACACATGAGGGATGTGCTACATCAGTCTGAGGCACCCAGTACACATTCACAGGGCCAGCATGCTCCTCCTGCACAGCCTCCAGACTAGGAACCTTCAGAATGTGGACTGCTGTTGTGAGTAGCAGTGGATGGGAAGCTTGTTCGCATTGTGCCCATATTGGGGCCCATGGGGCCTCCACATCACAGACCACACACACCATCCACAGTTTTTAATCACCACATGTGTCACATACCACCCCTGTAGACTGTCCTCTATATCTATCAATCCAGACCACCTCCACATGTGTACCTGCCATATTTCCCCATATTCCCATTGCATACTTCACAGATGGGGGAAATGTGGTCCCAATCAGGGGCTAACATGTGGCATACCCATCCATGGTGCACATACTGCCAGTTGTAGATATCTGTGTGTATTGCTATGTGTGCTGGTGCCTCACACATAGCATACATCACTGTGGTAATAATATAGGGGACATGTCTTTACATACATACATGTTTGTGTGTGTGTTTGTATATATGTAGACATGTGCATATAGGTATATATCTATATATGAGTAGATATATGTGATGTATATATGTGCACGTATATATATTTACACATGGTTATATGTATATTTCTGGACATACATGCTGATATACATATATATCTTTGTATATTATATATGTGACATATGTACACATATGCATACCTATATGTGGGGTACAGTCAGACATCAGCTCCACAATCTCACAACACCTTCCTGCACAGCTGCACTGTTCTGCCTTGCTACAATACAGACATGTGCCACATATGGACATGGCCTGACATTAGGGGGGTATATTTAGGACCCGATTGCAGGTAACCCTATTACACACCTATGGCATTCTGGCATGCTGCATTATAGAATAACCTGAGTATCCTGCCAGTGGTGGGCCATGGCTCCCACATGTCCATCATAATGGCATTACTTCCACCACTGACTATTGGCCACGTAATATAGATACTTCCCATTATACAACTCACACTATGATGGCTTACATCTTGTCTGTCAGTGCTGATCTGCACAGCTGATGGCTATGGCCCACTACCCACAGGGACAGACCCAAACCCATCTGCCCATGATACCTGGCCACATCACATGTGTGTCCCAACTTAGGGCCTCCTCATGTACTGGTCCAGCAATACCATCAGGTGGAACCACCCAGGGGATGTTGTCCCCCCTCCACTCAGGGTACTCACAGACATGTTCCTGTCCCCTGAGTTCAAGTCTAGGGTCTGATCCATATCAGGCTACACAGACACATGAGGGATGTGCTACATCAGTCTGAGGCACCCAGTACACATTCACAGAGCCAGCATGCTCCTCCTGCACAGCCTCCAGACTAGGAACCTTCAGAATGTGGACTGCTGTTGTGAGTAGCAGTGGATGGGAAGCTTGTTCGCATTGTGCCCATATTGGGACCCATGGGGCCTCCACATCACAGACCACACACACCATCCACAGTTTTTAACCACCACATGTGTCACATACCACCCCAGTAGACTGTCCTCTATATCTACCAATCCAGACCACCTCCACATGTGTTTCTGCCATATTTCCCCATATTCCCATTGCATACTTCACAGATGGGGGAAATGTGGTCCCAACCAGGGGCTCACATGTGGCATACCCATCCATGGTGCACATACTGCCATCTGCAGATATCTGTGTGTATTGCTATGTGTGCTGGTGCCTCACACATAGCATACATCACTGTGGTAATAATATAGGGGACATGTCTTTACATACATACATGTTTGTGTGTGTGTTTGTATATATGTAGACATGTGCATATAGGTATATATCTATATATGAGTAGATATATGTGATGTATATATGTGCACGTATATATATTTACACATGGTTATATGTATATTTCTGGACATACATGCTGATATACATATATATCTTTGTATATTATATATGTGACATATGTACACATATGTATACCTATATGTAGAGTACAGTCAGACATCAGCTCCACAATCTCACAACACCTTCCTGCACAGCTGCACTGTTCTGCCTTGCTACAATACAGACATGTGCCACATATGGACATGGCCTGACATTAGGGGGGTATATGTAGGACCCGATTGCAGGTAACCCTATTACACACCTATGGCATTCTGGCATGCTGCATTATAGATTAACCTGAGTATCCTGCCAGTGGTGTGCCATGGCTCCCACATGTCCATCATAATGGCATTACTTCCACCACTGACTATTGGCCACGTAATATAGATACTTCCCATTATACAACTCACACTATGATGGCTTACATCTTGTCTGTCAGTGCTGACCTGCACAGCTGACGGCTATGGCCCACTACCCACAGGGACAGACCCAATTGCCCATAGCAGTTGTTCAGTTGAACTTCATCACAACAACACCTGATGGCACATATAAATCATTCCACATCATCTATCCCATTATGGTGGACCAGGTACTACATTCTATTATATGTATATATACTTCACATACCTGTTGTGGCAATGATTTCTTGTTGAATGACAGCTGACTAAATGCCTTTGACTTAGGCTCTTATTTTGAAGAGATTTGTCTTTCTTTCTATTTTTATTTCTGTCTCTCTCTCTCTCTCTCTCTCTCTCTCTCTCTCTCTCTCTCTCTCTCTCTCCCTCTTTCTCCAGTAAATGAATTGAATTGCTTTGAATAGATTGCAGCCCGGCTTTAGTAGGTGATGCACATACTCAGGTAATGGCCTCTGCACCAGTCAGTGTCCTCCACTTGCTAACTGCATGCAGCTTGCTGTGTAGTACTTCCAATTACCATTGTCATGGCAACCACCTACTATAAATCCCTACATCATGTTGGTGTGGTCCCTTTACATTTCCTGTGTGATGGACAACCTTCCTGTGTGTGGGCATCAGTGTTACAGACAGCAGGAAGCAATACCTCTTACAGGAGAACTGGCACACTCAGGTCAGCCACATATTTGTAGGAGGTTCAGGAACTACAGACAGAGTGTGAGTAGAGTTGTTATGTTTTGTATAGTACTGGTGTTACAGGGTGTGTGTGTGTGTGTGTGTGTGTGTGTGTGTGTGTGTGTGTGTGTGTGTGTGTGTGTGTGTGTACATACTAGTTTACCTTGGAATTCAGTCTGTCTGCATAGTTCTCAATTGTGGGCCTATCCTCTTGGTGGCCAGAGGTGTGCCTATCATGTTTTGTCTGTCCACCACACAGGTTCTGTGTCAGATATTTCACTGGCAGTGTGTGTGTGTTGAGTGCTATCAGTACATGGCTACATCCATTTATGTTTCTAACCTCAATTCCCTGACTAAGGGTATGTTGCAGACTATCCTGTAACACCAGTAACTTGCTTAGTGTATGCCAACAGATTTCCACATATGGGCCTGTGTTCCAGCCTCTGTCCTCCACCTACATACCAAGTTTTGCACATATGACATGCTGTCAGGGGTTGTTCTGTAGTGGGCTGTGAGTATATTTAATTTTTTATTTTACATTTTTTAACCGGGAGTTACTGACTGAGCCGAGAAAAAGGCCCTTTTTCAGCAGAGGCCCAGGGAGAAAAGCTCCTCATAGAAAAATTACAAATAGATGTAGATATTTAGACATGATCAGTATACACACAAATTACAATAGAGATGTTTTTACAGTGGTATGCAGTACATCAACAGTTATAGTGGAGAGAACAAAAAAGAAAATATTCATTTAAAAACAAAAGGTAAATTAATTGATTTGTGCTGTACAGCTGAAATATGGAACATAGGTAGGATACATACATAGTACACAGGTACAGTACATGCATTGTGCATTAGCCAGTGTTTGTAAGAGTGAAAACTATCATCAAGTACTCTAGGTTTAGTATGTTTAGCCATTGCTGCCATCAGTCCACTGCTGTTGTATCCCCCACACATAAGGTGGAGCTGGGGCCATTCATGTGTGGGATTCACCTAAACAATACATGTGTGCCCTTATGCACTCCAGAAGCTAATGTATGTAACAGTGGTATATGGCCCTGTATTATTGAGTCTGGGGGGATGCACCATAAATAACATAGGCTGTTACAAAATGTGGGGGTATCAGGGGTGAGCTGCCTTAAGGTATCTGGATGTACAGTACCATACATTTCACCTATATTTACATTACTTACATAAATTGGGTTAATGCAGGCCTACTGCCTCCTGCCATACAGACTGTTATGTTTGTCAGTGTGCTTGTGATGGTGTCAGTTATGCCTTGTTATGTAACAGTGACATCCCATTTGGTCAACTGATGTCTTTACCACCTGGTGATTTTGTACAGAGTGTAGATAGAGGCTGCTGAACTATACACTTGCATTACTTACTGTTGATTGCTTGGTATCCTGTGGCCCAGTCTGTCTTTACTATTGTACAATTTGAAGGGCTTGACCTGGACAGCAACAGTTGTGAACCTTTCCAGACTACTGTATTAGTATAACTGTTTCACAGTTGCATTACTCTGTTTATATGGATCTCAGTGTCTAACAGCTATATGACATGGCATATAAAACTGTAATAGTACACAAATAAAGATTTTCCATTTCTGCAAACCTGTGTGTGGTGTTTTATCCTATGACCTCTATGTGGGTATATGTTGCAGGCAACGATTGTCATTTGTATGGGTTGCCTATACAGTGTCCAGTTGTTAAGGTGTTAAAGGACAACCGCACCCTCAGACTCAAAAAACATATTTATTTCATCAAATCCCAGTCCAGGTTAGGCAGAGTCCCTCATTGACTCTCTTCAAGAGGAATCTTGATGAGTGGATGGGAGATCGTAGGTTTACCCCGGGTATGACTTCTGTGTCACTGTTAGACAGAGGCACAGTATACTAACCTCAAAAAAAGGGCATAGCAAAATTAATTTAAAATGGGTGGCGAAAGCCAAACGCATTCTGGCTAGGCTTATAAATGCCCTAGGGCAGATAGCCTAGTATGAACCTATGAACCTATGTTTCCTACATTTTAACAGCACTCTGGGACTATTTAGAGCTTTTTAGATATTTTTATATGCAATTTCTGACTCTGACCGCATGGGGGCTGGCATTTTGAAATAATTCATACTGTTTACTCTGCCTCGAAGTATCCCAGAATGCATTGTTCGTCTCCAAAAAATTGCATCAGATCCGCCACGTTTTCCCTTAAGCTGCTGTCACTTCATTGACTTAACAGGCATTCACTGCTGTCTTAAAGTCCCCTATTTTTGGTTAAAATGTTATCCTTTTTCAATGACTACTTCAAACGCAAGCAGTGCAAATGCTACAGAACAGAACTGAAAAGTGCATTTTATTGCTTTTGTTTCTTAGAAATGCTAACTTGCTTTCTTTTGTGAAGGCTGAAATCTAGTTCTTCAAGGCATCTCCCCTCCCACTTCACACCTACCTTCTTTAGCTGTCAAAAAGCTAAGGGTAATTTGACCCATTATCTGCATGTGATTGACAGCTCACAGCAGGTGACCAGAGTAATGTACTGTTTTCTTGTCAGCCTTTCCCTCCTTACAGTGGGACACTATTTTTGTTGCACTCCTCCTGTCAAATTTAGAACCAAGCTACATAGCACTGGGAATAATCATCGTTTTGCAAAGCATCAAACTCCCACTTATTTTTCCTTCCTGTTTGATTAAATAGCTAACAAAGGACACACTATAAACATGAAATATTTCACAGACATGCATGACAGCACCAACATGCTTTTTTAAGACATAATTTAAAAAAATTACTGTAATGCATACTTCTTGTAATCTGATGTAGTGTTGTCAATTAATTGTGACAGACATCTGCTTCTTATGTAAAAACATGCAATTAATGTATACGCATGGTTATTGCAAATTTATGCTCTTAGTTTTTGCAGCTGTTACTGTGCTTCTGCCTGTATGTCACATATCAGTAGGGCAGTGTAAAGCAATATGACAATACAAAAACAAAGTTTGCAGAATTTAGAAATTACATCCAAAAATGAGACTCACCCACACTCACTCATTCACCCACCCACACTCACTCACTCACCCACTCACCCACACTCACCCACTCACCTCACCACACTCACCCACTCACTTCACCACACTCACCCACTCACTTCACCACACTCACCCACACTCAACTCACTCACTCACTCACCACACTCACTCACACTCACTCACCACCCACCACACTCACTCACCACTCACCACACTCACCACGCACCACACTCATCCACCACACTCACCACACTCTCTCACCACACTCACTACACTCACCACACTCACTTACCACTCACTCAGACACCTCACTCATCCACACTCACTCACGCTCACCCACACTCACTCACCCACACTCACTCATCCACACTCACTCATCCACACTCACTCACCACACTCATTAACCACAGTCACCCTCATCCACCACACCTCACTCACCCATACTCACTCACCACCCACCACCCTCACCACACTCACTCACCCACACTCACTCACTCACCATCCTCACTCATTCACCCACCCACATTCAACTCACCCACCCACACTCACCCACCACACTCACCCACACCAACTCACTCACCCACACTCAACCACGCACCCAAACTCAACCACCCACGCACACTCACTCACTCACCCACCCACACTCAATCACCCATCCACACCCACTCACTACACTCACTCACCACCCACCCACACTCAATCACCCATCCACACCCACTCACTACACTCACTCACCACCCATCTACACTCACTCACCACCCACCTACACTCACTCACCACCCACCACACTCACTCTCTCACCACGATCATTCACTCACCGCACTCATTCACTCACCCGCCCACACTCACTCACCACACTCACTCACCACACTCACTCACCCACACTCACTCCCCACATTCACCCACCCACACACCACACTCTCTCACCCACCCTCACTCACCCACCACACTCACCCCCTACACTCACTCAACTCACACACCACACTCACTCAACTCACACACTCACCCTTTCCCACACATAACCACAAGTTTGTTTGGCAACACCAAAAATGACCCCAGGCCTTCGTCCGAGGAATGCATGAGTAATTATGTACTTTATCTGTGCAGATATCAGAAACAGAAACACATGCCTATACAGATCTTATACATCAAGCTGCTCCATTCAAATTGTACATGAATTGCACCCATTGAACAGTTTCCCACCTACAACATTATTAAAGTACTTTAATCCAACACTAGTGAGCCCTACTTTACACAGCCCAGTAAACCTGTCCACAGATTCAGCTTCTACAGCACAGTCCAATAAACTGTCTACTGTACATTAACACAGGAATTTCCAGTTCTTATCAGCATAACCACATACACAATCTTCCACCTCAGACCTTTCATGAAAGATGTTTTATTTTTAAACTTTCATCCTTCCCACTTTAGGGATCTTACATAAATCCCAGCAAAAAGGAGACCTATAAACTGCAATCACCCTGATCCAAATCCATCCAAACATGGCTGCAAAACTAAAGGTGTTACGGTTTTGAGGGGAGGGTTAAGCAATCATGCCCACACCACCTGGGAACAATCAAATTCTTCCTGTCTTTATAACTACATAGTTCCACAACCACGGGGAAAAAATTACCCAGCAAAGGCACACCAGTACCTAATGGAATTAAGTGACAATTCAACACTAAATCATAAATCACAAAACAGACTTTATCAATTCAGTATATGAAGAACATACCAGTATAGTGTATTTAAAGTTACATCTAACTACCAGATTGTGCTGGGACAGCTTTAGAGATAAAAGTGGTTTTGTAAAATTCAGCAGATACTGGCAGAGTGCCCTTTATTACACAAACGTGCACACACTTGCCCCTTATCACAAAGATGCGCACACATTTGCCCCTTATCACACAGACACAAAGTTTGTTTGGCAACACCTGAAATGACCAAAGGGCTTCTTCCTTCTGATAGCAGTCTGTTAACTATAGGTTCATTGGTTGGTACTAGGCTATCGGCCCTAGGGCTTATACAAGCCTAGCCATAACAATTCCCTGGCTATTACTTCCCACTATTTTCTACCCTGGACCCCTGTCTAGCAGGGTGAGTGACGTGATCCCCAGGGTTAATTTCTTTCTCCCATCCAGTCGTCACTATTCCGTTTGAAGAGGGCCAAAGAGGCGGTCTGCTTGACATGCATGGGCAGTCTATTCCAAAGTCTGGGCAGTCTCTGAGTCAGGAACCTATCCCTCCAGCATTTGTTTATTGTGATGACAAGGTTTAGATCCCTGGAGCATGTAGCTCTGAGGGATTGGGATTTCTTTAAGTGTAGCATGTCCCAGAATGGGTACATGTTTTTTCCCAAAGGGGATAACTATACATTTACTGACACTGAGCTTGAGCCCATGGCTCTGGCATCAAGCATCTGTTTCTGTAAGGCCCTTTTCTAGAGTATCCACAACATTAGGGGATTCAATAATGGCTCCCAGTTTGCAGTCATCTGTGAACTTTGTTAGCCAGAATCCCTTAGTGTTGGCCTATACTTCAGAGAAGTAGATGCCAAACAAGAGCGGTCCCAGGACTGACCCCTGAGGTACTCTGACTTGTCAGAAGCTGGATTTGGAGTGGGCTACTTTTACAGTGTGGGTTCTGTCAGTAAGCCAGTTGGCAACCCGTTGAGTGACGTAGGGATTAATGCCCAGCTTAGTAAGCATTCATACACACACACACACACACACACACACACACACACACACACACACACACACTTGCCCCTTGCTTGCATTCACACACACACACACACACACACACACACACACACACACACACACACACACACACACACACACACACACACACACACACACACACACACACAGACACACACACTTGCCCTTTGCTTGCATTCACACACACACACACACACACACACACACACACACACACACACACACACACACACACACACACTTGCCCCTTGCTTGTAGTCACACACACACACACACACACACACACACACACACACACACACACACACACACACACTTGCCCTTGCTTGCATTCACACACACACACACACACACACACACACACACACACACACACACACACACACACACACACTTGCCCCTTGCTTGTATTCACACACACACTTGCCCTTGCTTGCATTCACACACACACACACACACACACACACACACACACACACACACACACACACACACACACACACACACACACACTTGCCCCTTGCTTGCATTCACACACACACACACACACACACACACACACACACACACACACACACACACACACAAACACACTTGCCCCTTGCTTGCATTCACACACACTTGCCCCTTGCTTGCATTCACATACAGACACTTGCCCCTTGCTTGCATTCACATACACACACACACACACACACACACACACACACTTGCCCCTTGCTTGCATTCTCACACACACACACACACACACACACACACACACACACACACACACACACACACACACACACTTCCCCTTGCTTGCATTCACACACAGACACACACACACACACACACACACACACACACACACACACACACACACACACACACACACACACACACACACACACACACACACACACACTTACCCCTTGCTTGCATTCACATGCACACACACGCACTTGTGGCTTTAAAACACAAGAACCAGTATGACGGTCATAGTCCATGATACCTCACTGGACTATATGAAGAGGGGCATGGAGCTCTCTGAATACATGTGTCCCAGGTAGGTATGAATCTAGCCTTGAGTTGCATCCTACCTTCAGCAATGATTATACGACAAGACCAGCAAAAATGACCTAATTCAACAAATGGCTTAGTTTCTGGTGTCACAACAAGGGGATTCAATCTCTGACAGCTTGGGTAGACATAACCGACAAGCCACTATGCTTTTCAAGAGATGGTTTGCACTTATCACCACTTGGTTTCAGAATATTGACAAAAACTTTGTCACCATAGTGCCTTTTTTAGGATATGCCAAGTTAAGCCCACCAACATAATAAAAATCAGTCAGAAATACCTAAAGTTGCTGCTTCTCAATGCTAGTAGTTTAAATATAAAAAAAAAAATATTATCTGGAAGCACTCCTTACCCTAGAAAATTCACACACATATATGCAGTCACAGAAACATAGTTCAGAACCGTAGTAATCACTATGGCTATTAAAGTCTACAGTGCCTTTCATACATTTTGATCCCCATCAGCTCTGAATAAAACATATGGAGGAGGTGTTTCAATGTTTTTAAAGCACTAATACAATGCTATACTAGTCCAAAAACATGACTGAATTGAGCTGCTGCTTGCCCAACTAACCACAGGTGTGAACCCCCATCACATCCTTGCATAATAGTGGTACTAAAAATAGACACTGGAATGTTTAGAGGAGATGCATTAAACACATTATAAAGCTGAACAAGCAGCAACATTAAACCATACAGCCCTGAAATCAAGTTAGTATCTAATCATACTGCCTACGCTGATAAAGCAATTTCAATGTCCTTAACTGAAAAATCTGGCACGGTAGAATTAACACTACTAAAGCTACCAATGTGTTACAGTAAGACAATCTAGCAAACCTGAGCGAACGGTCAGTTCGTACAAGACCAGTGTTATTGCAAAATATCAATGCTAATAATGCATATAAGTGGAAACAAATGGGTGCCGCTGATATATAGTATTCTCCATTCATAACGAATGCTCCTGCTACGCTGACTCAGCAGAAAGTACAGTTGTGTACCTACCATAAATGTAGATGTTCGAGTGTATTCACTGTTGCAGTCATTACTCTTGGGTTATCCTGCTGGCAGGCTACCCACAGTCGGCCTGAATTCCAAAGTCTTGGTCCGGCATCGGTTGCTGTCACCTCTTCCCAGACGTCAGTGCGCCAGGGGGTATTAAAGATGCAGCCGGCGCCATTTTTTCAGTTTTTCTTGCCCCAGATGTCAGGTGCCCCCAAAAGGGTAGGCTAAAAATTATGCCAATAAACATGCATGCACTAAGGTAATCATTTCCTTCATCTCCAAGCAAATACACCACATAAGTTGTATAGACTAGAGACATACAGATAAGACCCAGCAAAAGAAAGGGGGATGGTGGGAGGGTAACCTGGACTGCAACAGTGAATACACTCGAACATCTACATTTATGGTAGGTACACAACTGTACTATGTTCATCGTGTTTCACTGTTGCAGTCATTACTCTTGGGTTGAATCCCAAAGCTGAGGATGGGTGGCTGGGGCTAAATAGGATTAGGAGAGGCTATGAGGCCCTGCAGAACTGCAGTGGCAAAGCCTGCTCTGGATTTAGAGTAGAGAGGTATGTGGTAGTGCTTTGTAAAGGTGTGCACCAAACTCCAAGTTGCAGTCTCTAAGATGTCTTTGGTTGGTACTCCTCTGAGGAAGGCTGCTGCTCTGGTTGAATGTGGCCTAATGTCCTTAGGCACTGATGAATAGCAGAAACGAATGCAATGGCCTATCCATTTTGAAATAGTCTGTTTGGAGATAGTGATCCTGCAGCATATGCCACTAAAAATTGCTCAGTCTTTCTGAAAACTTTAGTTCTGTCCAAGTAGAAGCATAGCTGTCTGTGTATGTCCAAAGAATGCAGAAGTCCCTCACCCTTGTTCTGTGGGTTTGGATAAAAGGTAGGCAAGTGAATGGTTTGGTTAAGGGCCACACTGGACACCACCTTAGGCATAAATGTCGGGTTTGTCCTCAGAGAAACCCTGTCTGGATGGAAAATGATAAAAGGTTCCACAGTCATGAGTGCCTGTAACTCTGAGACTCATCTTGCAGAGGTTATTGCTAGGAGCAGAGCTGTTTTCCAGGATAAGAATTTTATATCAGCTGTTGAGGCTGGCTCAAAAGGAGGCAGTGTGAGTTTTTCCAAGACATAATTGAGGTCCCATGCAGTTATTGGTGCTCTCCTTGGAGGTCTTATGTTTTTGGCCCCTCTGAGGTACTGCCTTATTAAAGAATGAGAAAAGATAGGTGGTTCCGTATTGTAATGGGCTGAAATGGCAGAGGCATGGATCTTAATTGATGAAAAGGATAGGCCTCTGTCCAGCATCTCAGTTAAGTATTGTAAAATCTGAGGAAAGTTTGCAACAAACGTGTCAATTCCTTGTGCCTGGTTCCAAGCACAGAATCTCTTCCATTTTTCTGAATAAGTTTTCTGGTACTGGGCCTCCTGGCCTCCAAAATAGCATCCATCACAGCTTTGGAGACAGGAGTGTTCTGAATGGCTACATTATCTGCCATGCTGCCAGATTTAAGGTCCTGAGTTGGCTGTGCAGGATCTGACTATTTTGTTCAGTCAGAAAGTGAGGAATTTGAGGCAACGTCCAGGCTGGACATTGAGACAAGTTCTTTAGGATTGGGTACCAGTGCTGGCATGGCCAGTATCATTTTTGGCTTTTCTTGTCTGACCTTTAGGAGTACCTTGGGGAGGAGAGGCAGTGGAGGAAAGGCATATACTGTTAGGTTTTTCCAGCTGAAGGATAAGGCATCCACTTTCCATGCTTGCTTGTGATAAGTCCTTGTGTAGAATCTCTGTAGTTGGCAGTTGTGAGGGGAGGCAAACAGATCTATGTCTGGGCATCCCCATTTCCTTGTTATCATGCTGAAGACTTGTGGATCCAGTTTCCACTCATGGGGATAAGTCAATGCTGTGTCCCACAAAGTCATGGCTTGTCTGCAGAGGGGGTAGGAATGTGTGCCTCCCTGCTTGTTTATGTACCACATGACTGTAGTATTGTCCGTCTTTATCAGTAGTTGTCCTGGATGAAGTAGATCCTTGAAAGCTATCAGGGCATTTTGAACAGCTAGCATCTCTTTTTGATTGATATGAAGATGTATCTGGCTTGCAGGCCATGTGCCCTAAATACATTTTTCTGCCATGTGGGCCCCCCAGGCATAATCTGATGCATCCGTTGTTAGTGTCTGCCTGGCTGTGGGTAAAGTGAATGGCTGTCCCTTGTTGTGGTGACAGGCCTGTGCCCACCATCGAAACTCCTGTTGCAGGCAGGGAATGAGGGTAATTAATGTTTCCAGGCTGTGGCAATATTGAGTCCAAACACTTTTTAGATACCACTGTAGTTTCCTCATATGCAGCCTGGCATATGGAATTTGCAGGATGCCATGAAGCCCAAAGCCTGCAGAATTTTTATTGCAGATAACTGGGTATTTGTTGCCAACATTTTGAAGTAAGAAGTTAGTTGCCTTTGTTTGTCTGGCATGAAATAAGCCATCTGGGCAGTTGTATTTAAGCTTGCACCCAGGAATATTATCTCTTGAGCGGGTACTAGTTTTGATTTATTTTCGTTTACTGTGTACCCTAGGCAAATTAGTAATCTTTTTACAAATGCCAGATGTTTTAGTAGAATGTCCTTGTTCTCTGCTTGAATAAGGCAGTCGTCCAAGTAAGGATATATTTGAATTCCTCTGTCTGCAAAATGTAATTACTGGTGCTAGGCATTTTGTGAAGACCCTGGGCGCAGTAGATAAGCCAAAGGGCAGTACAGAGAATTGGTAGTGCATTGAGCCAGCTATGAATCTGCGGTATCTTCTGCAAGATTGCCTGATTGGGACATGCAGGTATGCCACTTTTAGGTCCAAAGTTACAATCCAAGCCTTCTTGCCCAGCATGGGCAGAAGCTGCTGCAGAGTCAACATTTTGAATTTTGAAATGTCCAGAAATGTGTTTAGAATAGACAGGTCCAGTACTGGTCTCCAGGTTTTGTCCTTTCTGGGTACCAAGAAAAGTCTCGAGTAAAATCCTTGTCCCTGCTCTTGCTGTGGTACTCGCTGAATGGCCCTCATGTCCATGAGGGATGAAACTTACTTTTGTGCCTCTGCCCATTGATTGTATGGCAGGTATGGCATACCTTTTGCCCTTGGCAGGGTGTGAAAGTGGAACCTGTAGCCCTGAGACACTATATTCAAGACCCATTTGTCCTGGGTGATCATGTGCCAATTTTGTGAAAAAAGTGCTAGTTTTCTCCCCTAAGGGGGCTGCCAAAAGATAAGTGCTTGGTGCTGGCAGAGGAAAGTCATTGGGACTGTTTCCTGTATAGCTGTGATTTGTCTTCTCCGCTTTTGGAGGTAGAAGCACCCCATTATTTAGGCCTGTATGAGCTTTGGGGCTGGGATCTGCCTCTGGGGCATCTGTATCTGCCTCTTTGTGGCCTGTCTGACACTGGAAAGGACCAATTCTTTGTGGGCCAGTTCCTGCTAAATCTGTGTGGCTGCACCTGTAAGAAATCCTTAACTGTCTGCATAGATTTTGCTTTGTCCTCCATTTTCTTCAACACCTCCTCTGCTTTAACACAAAAGTATCATGCTGTAATGGAGCATCTAATAATTTTGCTTTAACATGATCAGGCAGATTCTATTCCTTTAATGAAGCATGCCTCCTAATGACAGAACCCGTAACAGTGGCCCTGCAAGAGGCCTCCATTGAATCAAAACCACATTGCCAAGTATGCCTTCCCACTCGTTCAGTTGCATGCAATAAATCCTGCATTTCCTTGTTGTCTGCACATTCAGAATTTGTTAATATTTTCTGTTTAAGCAGTGACATTAACTATTGCTGATATTTAAGCATATGAAATTGACAATTTAAAGCTCTCAAAGCCAAGGTAGCAGAAGTGTAAACCTTTTTCCCCCATCTGTCCAGTGCCCTTGAATCCCTATCAGAGGGGATAGGGTTTTTTGCAGTGGAAGCCTTGACCCCTTTGGGACCCTGAGAAATAGTTTCTGGGTCAGCAGCAGGGTTTTTATAAAGAAATTTATGTGAATCTGGAACCCTGTAGTATCTGTCTGGCTTAACAGGTGCAGGGTGTAAAGAGTCAGGAGACAGGCCGGACTCTGAAAATACATCATCTACAATGGCTAAAACAGAGGGGATAGCAAGAGGTCTGTGCTGAGGTAGTAAAGGAAAGTCTCTGAGCCTTTTCTTAGATTCTGAGTAGTCTTGGCTCTCCCAGTGGAAGTGCTCCCTCATGGTATGCAGGGTTTCCCCAAAAGAATAATCCTCAGGAGGAGAGGCTGAAGGGATAGATTCTTCAGCAGCAGAATCCTCATAGGGAGGAAGAGAAGATTCCTGTTCAGAAGAGAGTCAAACTATATCAGGCAGCACAAAATAGGGCTAGAAGTGTATTCAAACTGGGGCTGTGTGCAGAATTACATTTTTAATTCACTAGGAAGACTTATCTTACCAATGAAGCAAAAAATGTAGATGAAGATGCAGGCAATACAAACTTTTCAGAAGTCCCTCAAACAAATGCAGTTGACAAGATACATGTACAATGAAAAGGAGTTCCACACACCACATGGATTTTATTAGGTTGAGCGGGCTGGGTAACGTCACAATGTGGGAGGAACACTGGCTCTTCTATACAGCATGCAAATCAGGTGGGGATTACATCACTTTGTGGGGAGGAAACATCCCGATAGCTAGAGCAAGAGCAGATGGTAGATGTGACACAATTTCAGAGCCAGCTACAGGTTTTTCAAGTTCATTTGCAAAGTGAAACAAAAACAGTATAGAAAGCTAGGAAGCAGAACAGGGAAAACAGTTAAGTGGGTTATTTTTTAAAGCTGCAAGGGTGATTTTTTTAAGCTTTATCAAAGAACAGGGACTGGAAGAGTCAACAGGTTGGGGAATCTGCTTTAATATTCTGTTGTTTTCCTTTAACTGTAGGCATAGCAGCTGTACCATATTGTGTGCACCTTCTACATATTTATCTTACTGTACATATATCTGCATGTGTATGTGTAGTCACATGTATATGTATATTTATATATATATATATATATATATATATATATATATATATATGTGTGTATATATATATATATATATATATATATATATATATATGTATGCAGAAAAAAATTCAAAAACAAAATCATCCCCAAGGGGGGTGCTACAGGAAACAAACACTGGAGACAGGAGCTGATTGCTGAGTGCTTTTGTTCGGTTTTATTACTACGAACTTCTTCAGAGCGATACGGATAATGAGCATATCACTCGGAAGAAGTTTGTAGTAATAAAACCAAATGAAAGCGCTCAGCAATCAGGCCCTGTTTCCAGTGTTCATTTCCTGTAGCAACCCCCCTGGGAATTTTTTTCTGCATTTTAATAGTGTTTCTTTGAGTTTCTACTAGTTGGTTTTGTCATATATATATATATATATATATATATATATATATATATATATATATATATATATACACACATATATCTATATATCTATATCTGCATATATGTTTCTGTGTATATGTATCCTGGGGATGTTGATAGCTTCCATATTTTAAATTTCCTATGGGAGCCAGAGTATACTGCATGGTATGTTACCAATAACAGCCTGACATCATACAGGTGGTATGTAGCACTGATAACATCTTGTGCCTATGTCATGTCAGGTCCTAGTTATGGGATCTGCAACACTTGGTAGTGTATTGCAGGGCAGACGTGTTTGGCTGTGGGGGGTATACCTATTTATACAAGACATATATTGTTTGGGGCCTCTAAATATATATATATATATATATATATATATATATATATATATATATATATATATATATATATATATATATATCTGCTTACATATATATAACTATGTCCATATATACCTACATAGATATCTGCTTACATATATGTAACTTGCTGTGTATATGTAGACATATAGGTGTAGACATATATACGTGTTGTACGCATTTGCATGTATATATGTTCATATATATATATATTATATATATATATATAGATAGCTCTACATGTATAGATATGTTGTATCTGTTTAGATATTAATATATTTACGCACACACAAACACACATACATCTAAATGTTGGAATACATTCTCTGTACTGTTGCATGACTGGGCTGGATGATATTTTTTTGAAAACACCAGAGTTATGTTTATCTGGCATGAGTTAGTGGTAAATCACTTTGTCTGTGGTGTGCAGGGTCCTGGGTTCAAGTCTTGCAGAGTCTGTTTATTTTGTAGCTGGGCAGAACACGGGCTGCTGGATACAGAGTGATTAAGGCACTTTAAAGCAGTTGTAAGTGGGCTTGTGCATGTTTGCGCAGAGGTAAGCATTGCTAACTTCCAGTTACAGTTTTATACTCTGTTAGCTTCTGAATTGCTTAACCTGTGTTGGCATTGCTTATCCCATGCATGAAGGCTTAAATCCGATTACTGCTTAAAAGTGCTTACTCCTGCTTACCCCCACACTAATTTCTTTAAAAGAAAAAGGGATTGATAGGAAAGTGGTGAAAAAAGGGGAACAAAGAGGGAAAGACAGTAGGGAAAATAACCAGGGATGTGTAGGAAGAGTGTAGGGAAGGTCTATACCTCCCCATGTCTTCTACAGCAATAGCTGTGCATATCCACTGAATTTGGAGGTAGATTTGGACACTCAAACCCCTAGGAGAGGGGTGAGGACAACAATAATAACTTGTGATGCCAATTAGACCAGATTACGTGTCCAGGGGACACGTGTGCAAAATGGACCACTATGTATGGGGAGAGATTTTTTTATGGGAACAGATTGCCCTATTTTTTATTTCAGGCGAGAGTGGGATGTTGGAAAGGGGTAGTAGGTATATTTGGGGAGGTAGGTTGGGTAGGTTAATAGACAAGACAAACAAGATGCATACATGGGTGGTATATGACACATGTGGGGGTAAACACCTTGATGGGAGGGGTGTTGGGATATCAGAATCCCACAAGCCCCCTAGTGGCAACAATGGGACTGAGGTCCCCACCAATGGGCAGTCACCACTGCACCTTCACAGCCCCAAAGGTGGCTGTGCTGGGTGGTGAGTCACAGAGCTAGGCTGGCTCTCTAATCATGACACATGACCTTCGAGCTGGCGTAGAAGTTCACCAAACTGGTGGTCATTCTCTCTAAGCACCATGACCCCGACCTGGTGACAAGTGACAGATGCCTGTCCGTGCCCACTCCTGGGGGGTGAGCCCCATCCCCTGAGGCGATTCCACCCAAAGGTGGTGCAGAACCAATGGACAGGGAGGTCTGGGGTTGGGCCCTAGATATGCTGGTGTCTGGTGCCATGGCCAGCTGAGGTGGGACAGGTGGGTCCGCTGGGACCAGCCTTCCCAAGCGTGCTATAGAGTTTAGATTTCATCATCATATGTGGGTTAGTAATAGTCACCACATTCCAAGGTTAGGTATAACAGCATGCATAGATATTCCCATTTACTCAGACACCAGATATAGAACAGCTGCTGCATAGCAAACAAAACAAATGGATATATGGGACCACAGTGGTAATAAGTACAGCATGCAGGTACATTGATGGCACCATGCCAACCAATGTTGGAATAATTCAATATAGCACATGCATGGGAACCATGAACATATTTATCACACAATTGGACATTATCAGAGTCATTACATACCAGTTGGGGTGGGTATGTTGATTATTGTTGGAGATATGGTGGGGGGGAGTTGTCAATTAACAACTAGTATATTCCTGTAGTCCACATTACTTTCCTAGTCAGTGCTTTTATCTGCATCTTACAAGTCTTACTACACTACACTATAGCCTTAGTTTGGACAGTGATACGGCTGTCATAATCATTAACATGAACCGGTTTTACCTGCAGTATACACCTCTTACCTGATATACCTGAGGAGGGAATGTTTGTTAACACTAACTAACTGTTGCTTCACATACTCCCGGATTCCATGTTGATGTTTTGCACATAGCTATCCAATTCTTTCTGCACAAACTCTGGCCATGTGTTGATCACATGCTGGTATGCCGGGACATATCTAGAATATTGCCCTCTTCCACCTTTATTGACCTGACACACACATATACATGCTTTCCTACACCGTTATATTATGTAGCACAGTGTGGGTGACAATGGCCAGTGATACTTTATTATTCAATGAAACTGCAACACTCACAATTCCCTACAATACCAGAGTGAACAGTACCAGAATAGGTTATAATGGTCCGTGTTTCTCAGCACAGTGTTCATATCCAACGTACCTGTGGCAGCAATGTTTGTTAGCACTACCTGACTGTTGCCACACAAGGTTCCAGATTACACATTAGTATTATGCACATACATCTCACTCTGTTACTCTACACACTCTCGTCACAGCATGACAACATGGGAGTGTAGATAGAGCATATTTGAAATATTACTCTCCTAACAGTTTTGGGGGCTGCTAAAGTGACAGGTGTGTTCTCATGGTGTTTGACAATCACTTGTATTCCTTGTTTGTTGGCTAAACATCTGGAATCATCCCACAGACTTACCAGGGGGACAGGCAGAAGATATGGGCACATATATTGGACATTCTGGCCTCATCTGTAACATTATGGGGTATGAATCTGTATGCAGTCCTATTCCACTCCCAGAATTCAGACCATGGCTGTGTCTGCTACAACTTAAATAGTGTCCATCACAGTTGTGTCTGCTATATAGATATTGCTGTATATCTCCTATCTGCTTTCTGTCTTATTAATCCCCTGTGCTTTTGCATTCTGACCTTGTATTACAACACCCATATACAGAATTCCTAGACAGCTATATGTTGTAGAACAGTGTGGGCGACAGTGATTCACATTCACTCATTATTCAGTGAAACTGCATATCATTCTTGTATTTCTGGGCACAGTGTTGGTATCTGTCAGACCTGTGGGAGGAATGTTTATTAGTACTACCTGAATGTTCCCACACACAGTACCAGATTCCACATTACTATTATGCACATACATCTCACTCTGTTACTGTACACACTCTGATCACAGCTTGACAAGTTGGGGTGTAAATGGGACATACGTGGCTTCTTAGTCACATAAGGTATTGGGGAGTTGCTAGTGTGCCAGCTTTGTTCTCATAGCTGTATGTCAATAAGTTGTATTTCCTGTTTCCTGCCTATACGTCTGGGATCATCCCACTGATTTCCCAGGGGGACAGGTTGATAGGCAACAGATATGGGCCACTTTAATAGACATTCTGTACATATCTGTACAGTTGTGGGGTATGATTCTGTATGCAGACTACTACCACAAGCAGGATTTGAACCATGGCTGTGTGTGCTAAAAAAACAACAGTTCACATTTCAGTTGCATGTGCTATTTGGGTTTTGTTGTCTGCATTTTTTCCTGTTTACTGTCTATGTGTCTCTCAGTTGTACTAAATTGCCTCTGGAGATTACACCTGTCTTATACAGGCATTCCTACACATTCAATTTATGGTGCACAGTGTGGGTAACAGTGCTTAATACTACAGTACTATTACATGATTGCATATCTACATTACTGTATGATACCAGGATATATACATGCAGTCCAGCAGTTAGACCTGTTTTGTCAGGCTATTACACTTTTATTGACTTACAAACAATATGAGACTCTTCCTGCCATATTCTCTAGTGTATGCAGTACTTGCCTTGAAGAATACAGGTTTTATACAAGCAATTCATTTACTTCTACTTTTATTTTTATTTCCTATGACAGTAAATGCATGAGTATTACTGACATGCCTCGCATCGCAACCTCACCAGGTGACTGATGTGGGCCTCCTGGTTCGAGGCCCGCTCCATTGCAGCTGTGGGGAACATAAGAGGAATATTTAGCCATACCTATCCATGATATACCTGGCAATTATTACATACATACTGGGGTGATACTTACACATGGCTGGAACATCCCCTCACGCTGTAACCTCTTGGAGCCACTCCTCCAAGAGTTCCCCCTTACGGCACTTCAGGTCGCATAGTAGTGCCTGACATGCTCACCAGTTTGGGGTATGCCAGTTGCACTGGTGAGATCATGGGCAAGATGGTCCCAGGCCTCTGCCTTATACTGGGAGCCCTGGTATTGGCCCTGCAGCAGTCCATGATCTTGGTCTTTGACAAGGGGTCCTGCCATGACCATGGACTCCTGGATGCACCATGTTGCGCCCAAAAGCACACGCCTTCTCCCCTTACTGCCACAGTGCCTGCAAGGGGAAGCTACAACCAGTTATGAGATATATTCCTGCCTCCTGTGTTTAAGTAGGGCCAATTTCCCACACTTTTCTGTGATTGGCCAGTTTTGAAAAGGCTAAGCTATGGGCAAACCTGCTTAACTAAGGTTGGCATTGTTCAAAAGGGGTATAACACTGGGCACATTTAGTTAGCTGGCCTACACATTGCTTACACCTCCTAAGCTGGCCTGTGCAATGCTTAGCGTTGCTTACATTAGACTTTGCATTATTTTTTCTTTGTGGCATTGATTTCTTATTCATTACATCTTATATATCTGCCTGGTATCCATGATTAATGTGTACATGCACTCTATGGGGTCCTTGTGTTTTATTGGGGACTTCAACACTCTATTACAATTACACCTCACTTCTGGGCTTGCTGCTCTACTCCAGTTCACATATTTATGTTATCTAGTGGGTTATGGAACATATCACTGTATACTGATTCTTTTCACAGGTTCAGTTTGGTTTTACTATGGTGTGGACTTTTTTGATGATACCTTATTCTTCTATACTTCTGTGATGGCTTGGTTAACTGCAGTGACTGTGGTGTATAGGGTCCTGGGTTCGAGATCTGCATGGTTGTTTATTTTGTTGATGGGCAGAACAAGGGCCATTGGATACAGCGTGACTAAGGCACTTTTGAGCAGTTGTAAGTGGGTTTGCATGATGGTAAGCACTGCTAACCTGTCATTACATCTGCTTACAGAAAGTTAGCTTAGAATTGCTTAAACAGTGTAGGCATTGTTACTGCCGCACAAACAGGATTAAGCTCATTTACTAGTGCTTAAATATGTTTACTACTGCTTATTTGTGCTTAAACCTGTTTACTAGTACCTTATTCATTATGACACTGACACCTCATGTGCATTTACTGCAGTACTCCAGTTCATGAAAATATGTTATTTAGTGGGTTATGCAATATAAATATTAGTCATAACATGCTTTGCCATGGAAAATGGAATGTTCTGCAGTGGGACCCGAACTGGGAATGCCTGCTCGTACGGCAAATGCTCTGCCCACTACACTATTGCTATGCTGCTTCATTTGCATATATCTTCCTTGTTATCCTCTTCAGCCATTAGAGCTGCATTAACCATAGCTAAGCGATAGGCACATCCATGCACCTACAGTTAGCTTTAATCAGATTTAAAAAAAAAATAAATTTTTTTTTCATTTTATGTATGTATACTGTTGCTGTTGTACACAAGGGGGACTGTTGGTGGGGATATGCGGTCACCTATGAGCAGTCTTGCTCATTTCATACCCCTTTCTGCTGTTCTTCATTGTGAGGGCATGTATATTCTGAGAGCTCTGCTCTCAGACACACCCCGTGCACTCTTACACACTCCATGTAAGCCTAGGAGCTCAGGCAGCGTGTCTCATTATTATGCATGGCGTGCTGCCGTCCTGCTCCTAAACAGCCGCCTCCATGCAGGACTAAGCTAGTCCTGCACAGAGGGATAGTAAATCCGGGGGGAAATTGTCAAACTTTGATTATCAACTGTCATCACTATAGGAAAACGTACTTGCCATCAGGGAATTGAACCCTAGCCTGCCACATTACAGGTAGAGATACTGACCACTATACCAGTGAGTCTAACTGGTGTCAGTTGATATTCATTTGCCCCATGTTTATGCAATCTCAAAGTTAGAATATATAATTAGCAGAAGATATGGGGTTGCAGGGGCTCTTTTGTGGGGTATGAATAGTACCATGCCGATATTGTAATTTTCAACATTTTTATATTGATATTTTGCATGTCGATGCTGGGTGTATTTGAGTTTTATTAATACAGCTCTCTCTCTCTCTCTCTCTCTCTGTATATATGTGTCTATACATATATATATATAGTATAGATAATAAATATATATATATATATATATATATATATATATATATATATATATATATATCTAGTATAAATAATAAATATAGTATAAATAATAAAATAGCTCAATTACATGCCCTCCTAGATATCCATTCTTTTGACATTCTCTGCCTCACAGAGACCTGGCTCAAACCAGATACAAAAGATACTGAGATCATACCCCAAGGCTATAATATAGTAAGACTTGACCGACCAAAACGTAAAGGTTGTGGAGTAGCAATTCTTTTTTAAGAATCAACTAAATATCTCTATCCTTCCAGCTTATCCTACCCTGGATTGCAAAGTAGAAGCCATCATAACAAAACTCCAAATAAACACCAAAAAATCCCTTTACATTATCTGCATCTACTTACCACCAGGAAACAATATACCCATACTAGAACCCTTTCTTAGCTGGGTATCTACTACTTACCCTCAAGAAACTATAATTTTAGGTGACATTAATGTTGACTGGAATACTATCAATGCTGATTATCCTTCCTCTCATATGAACCTATATGGTTTCACCCAGACTATCACTTCAACCACTAGAATCAACAAGCCTAACAATAAAGAGAGTATTTTAGACTGGATACTCATAAACAAAGTCAAACAGGCCTACAAAGCAGGAACCCTGCCTGATGATATAAGTGATCACTCTTTAACCTATATCACTAGAGAAAAAACTGATTTCCCAAACCTCCCTAACATTCAAAAAATACGCTCTACAAAACTTTTCAATATAGACCTATTTCAAAATGAACTCAGCAATTGCAACTGGAGCCCCTTAAAATCTCTTCTTCTTGAAAATGCAGTATCTTACTTTAATACCACTTTTTTATCCATTCTTTACAAACATGCTCCTGAACGCACCATCAAAATGAAACCCAATATTGCCCCATGGCTCTCTAAGGAAACAAAAAAGCAAATTCTCTCCAGAAATAAAGTCTGGGCCAAATGGAGATGCCATAGAAATTCCCTCGATCTTCTTCATTTCCGCCAACTTAGAAACTCAACTAAAAAAGCAATAATTACTGACAAAAAAAACTTCTACTGCAAACTTCAACAAACTCATCATAACAATCCCAAACAGTTTTGGTCATCTATTAATAGACTCCTTTCCCCAGGAACATCCAAAACTCCCACCGCTCTTAATGCTGACCCAGACACTCCCCACCTTACTGCAAATGCTTTCAACTCTTTTTTTACTGACACTATTCTATCGCTAGCCAGACAACTTAGCACTAATAACTCCTGCCCTCCAATAAGCCAAAGACACTTTTCTAATAACTTTAAACTACAACCTATTCCTACCTCTTTCATCTCTAGACTTCTTCACAAACTGAAGCCTTGTACCCCTTCTGCTGACAAGCTCCCTTCACTTTTTCTCCAAAAAGCTGCCAAAGAAATTGCATATCCAGTATCTATACTTATAAACAGGACAATCCAAGAGGGAACCATCCCAGACATCTGGAAAATATCCCATATTATCCCATTACATAAAGGTGGGAATTCCATTGAGTACTCAAACTATAGACCAATTGCCCTTCTTTCTCCATTAGCAAAAATAATGGAAAAATGTATTCACCAACAACTTTTACAGTATCTCTCTCAAAACAACATAATAGCAAACTGTCAGCACGGTTTTAGACCACATCATAGTACTACCACTGCTCTCCTATCATTTGTAGATACCATCAATAGGAACCGCAACGTCAACCTTCTCACTTCTGCGCTCTTCATCGACCTCTCTAAAGCTTTTGATATGGTCAACCACTCCATTTTAATTAACACTCTTATATCCCTCTCCTTTGATAATCTTGCCACAAAATGGTTTACATCCTACCTCAGCAATAGACATCAAGCAGTTCGTTGGGAAAACCAAATTTCCTCACTCACACCCGTTTCTATCGGTGTACCTCAAGGCTCCATTCTAGGACCTCTTCTCTTCTCCATATTCATCAATGATCTCCACTCAGCCATCCCTCAAGTAACCTGCATTCAATATGCAGATGACTCCACCCTTATCTGCTCTGCTTCATCTACTAATGAACTTTCATCTATTACTCAAACTGTCTTCAACACAGTAGAAACTTGGTTCACCAGACGTAACCTCCTCCTCAATGCCAAAAAGACTAAACTTCTCCTTTTCTCTCCGAGCATACGGTCCACTCCCTTGGACTTCACCATCTCCTCAAATAATGCCACTCTCATTACTCCTGATCCAACTACAAAACTTTTAGGAATAACGATTGATAATAACCTCTCCTTTGATCAACATATCAACAACACCATTAAAATATTCAATAGAAAAATAGGAAGCTTATATAGAATCAAACCTTTCCTAACCTCTTCATCCAGAGCCAAGATTGCCCACTCCCATCTTTTGTCAACTCTTCTTTATGCCTCACCAATTTTTACTAATCTAAAAAAAGCCAACCTTAACAAACTGGCTACTTGCTACAACAACATTGCCCGTTTTGCCACTAGTAACCCTTTTAGAACTCATCACTGTCTTAACCTGAAACTTTTAGGCTGGCTAGAACTACAAAACCTTCTGTTAATCCCTCAACTCACTATTGCCCATAAAATTCTATACCAACCCAATAAAACACCTATACTCTCTAAACTTTTAATCCCTTATAACAACCTAAACTCCCTTCGCTCTTCCAGTAAACTTATGGCTACCATAACAAAGACTAATAATTCTGCTGGTGACTCTCTATTCAATAATACTGTAGGAAGGAACTGGAATCTACTTCCCAGCGATATAACACTTACCACATCTCTGCCTCTCTTTAAACATAAAATCAAAGATTACTTCCAAAGCCACTGGCTCTGTTCCTTTACAAAACCTGACTAATTCTTTACCTCTTCTGCACTTTCCGATTACTTTACTTTCTCTCTCTTTTTTCTGAGTCTGCATCACTCTATCTCCTTTTAGAGTTTTTTGTTTCTTCTTTCCCCAATGTTAATCTCTCTCATTCATTTTTTTTTCTCTTTTTAACTTTTCCTTCACTTTTCTTAAACTACTTCCCTTCCTCCTCTCCTACTATAGTGTTTCTCTTTCTCCTTTTGTTACTAAGATTAGTTCTATATAATATTATAAGTCAATTCTGCTCTCTGTTTTGTGCCTTGTTCTTGATGTTTCTATAGCTAATAATGTTATTCTTAGAAATGTGATACTCTTCATGTGTATACCTGTTATTGGGTACTATTTTTTTTATTTTGTCTTTTCATCTATGATGATTTGTCTATTTGCTTGTTTATTTTTGACTTTTTGTTAAATTTGTGTGGAGCTTTTCTCCCTGGGCCTCTAGTGAAAATGGGAATGTATCCAGCTAGACTAGCCCGGTCAACAAATGTAAAATAAATAAATAAATATATATATATATATATATATATATATATATATATATATATATATATATATATATATATATATATATATATATATATATATATATATATATATATATATATATATATAAAGTTAGTACACAACATGCTCCAGCATCTCTAGGATATGCTGTAGGTTATACTGAACAGACAGTGCTACTAAGAAGTAGGCTTATTTTGAAACACTAAAACCTAATGAAGTCATGTTACTCATTGCAGTCCATAGCTCATGCCGCCTATGCCTAACATCCTCAGTTGCTAGAAAGAATTGGATGAATAAGTTAGTGGGGCTGTGCTTTATAATTGTGAGAAAAATGGAGGGAGGCAAGAACAGCTTGGGAAATGTCTAACCTTTATTATGCATTAATGTGCTTCCAATCATCTCAAACACTTTTATAAAACTTACTAGTGTTTTTTTCATACTGCCTGATATCAACTGTTTCACAGTTATTTTGTGTAACTGCATTCAGTTGCAACCAATTATAAACCCTGGTAAGCAAGAGTAGCAAAAGAAAACATAGTACCTCTCTATCCATCCTCAAATAAAGCCTAGCTTGTTTGATTTTCTGAGAGAGCAACTAGAGTGATACACTAAACCAAATGACTGATCTTACCAGTTTTGGGTTGAAAACCCTGTTGTGTACTCCGCATCAGTGCCCGACTACTATGGGCACTGAGCAGATAACATTAACACAAAAGAGGTGAAGCTGCAGTAACTAATAATACTAGACTAGCCAATAGCCCGATACATAATGGAATTTGTCCACTCCACTAATTAGCCATGTAATTACTACAGAAACAAGACAACCAGTAAGAAAATGCCTTGCACTTTGCTGTAGAGTCTCTTAGACAAATCTTTGTGCCACATTAGGCCATAGCCTAGAGCCCCCTCCCCCTGACAAAGTGAGAAGGATCTTATTGTGCCAAAAAGTTCCATTTGGCCTAAGGCCAAATGTGTTTACACCGCTGTTCATTGATGAATCTTGACTGTGCTAGATCAGTTTAATTATGCTGTCTCCATTATACCTGCTTTTTACCATACACATTGTGTATGTTAGCAATGAACTGCTTCTGACTTAATATGTGACACCCCACCCGTACTGGGCCCGTAATCAAGGAGCCTCAATTCTCACCACTGGTATCAGTGGGGATGTACAATGGGTGGATGACAAGTACACACACAGTATTTCCAGATGTAGCTCTCTCCATCAAGTGCAATTTCCCTTAAGAGCACAGAGAGACCACAATCAGTCTGGGGCTGGTTTCTTCCTCTTTCTCCAGATCCCCAGTAAGACTCCCCTGTGGTATAGCTATAGAGTTGAGTCCTTAGCCTAACCCTGTATCAACTACTTTATGGCCCTTAACAAAGGGTGTCCAATCTTATTGTGTCCAATCTTACTGTGTAATGTTACTATTAATGTAAAGGGTAGTTTGACAAAGAGCAAGGGTATTAGGAGTGGCCCACACAGTGTCACCAAATAAATATGCAAATACTCTCAGAACTTATATATCTCTAGACAGATCAGCCACGATGAAAGTTTTAAATAAATTTAATAATAAATATTAAAAGAACAAGAAAATACTCAGTCCCCGGGATTCATGAAGCTTGGCGCAAGGACGGCGTTAGCCTTGCGCTGACCATGTGGCGTAGAGATGGTGCAGCAGCACCACATGCATATTAATAAAGGCGCACTGCCGTAACGGCCACTACATAGGAAACGTGCGCGAGTGTAGGGGGAGTGTCCAAGCACTGCACGGAGTCATGAACATGTCGGCTGCATACGCGCAACCTAAAATGCTAACTAGTACAGCCTGTCTCTAATAGTAATCACTCCTGTCAGTGTCCGTGGATACTGAAATGTATGCAAAGCATACAAGACAGTTTTGCGAACACCAAAATAAAAAGTAAACACAAAGACACGTAGCTGAATATTGAGTCCCCGTCCCTCGAACAAATGACATTTAAAACCCCGTGCCCATATTCCATTGTAGTGTTGATAGTTATAGCAAGAGGAAGCAAAACGCATCGTGTTAGCGTGCCACCAATTGCTAAGCCTAGCCCAATGGTTGGGGTTACCACCTGTCCCACATTGTGAGGGACAGTCCCCCTCTAGGCAGATGTGTCCATACCAAAACCATTGTAAATGTCAAATGTCCTGCGATTGTAGGACATAATTATGTCCCATATTTTATGTAATAGTCCCATACAATATTTATTTCCATATGTAAAATACCTAAATATTACAAGACACAGAATAAGCAAGTAAACGAAACAGAATAAGCAACTAAACTGCTACAACAATAAGCTTATATTTAGGCATAAAACTAAAGTACTATCCTTTGTACTAACTGTGGGTATGTGTTGGCCTGTAAAATCTGATGTGTGTCCCGAAAATGTCCCATCCTGGTCATATGAAAAGGTGGCAACCCTACCAATGGTCAGAGTATTCGACCAATATCTGCTCATTCGTGGTCCAAGTCATCCTTGTCAGGATGGCCCAAAGATGAACAGGTATTACCCAGGTCTATCTACCATGTCATGAAAGATACTTATTTACGTGTACCTATGTGCATGAAGTACAGCATGTGGATGATGAGAAATGCTAGGGTAGTCCTCACAACCATATTGGTACCAGAGATATGTAGTGTACGCAATGTGTTCTGTTGACTGTGCCATGGGCCATCAACCAGAGATGGGATGGATGGTGTGTGTGGAATATGGGGGTAGGGGGTGACGGATAATGTAATAATTCGTTAAGGGGAGACTGGGTTGGATGCACAATAGGTGAACTGGAGGTGTATGAGGGAGCAGTGAGTGAAACAGAAAGATAACCAAAGAACAAATATTCACATCTGCAATACAGCCTGACAGACCATACTGTAGAACACAATCCCACAAACATATGAACATTATACCACATAATGTTCTGGCCTGAACTGAGTCATCCAACCCCAACACACCTGGATACATAATTGAATACCCATCATCCCCTCCACAGCACACCCCCACTTCCTGAACATCCACCAAAACCACCCATACTTGGACTGCTAGCTAGGTGCAGCCATATCTGCACATAGTGACCCCTACTCATATCTAGTAGGCAGTCTCACCCTAGGCAGTCTCAGGATTGCAAACTATATATCCCTTGCATGTATAACCCTACCTTATTTTTGTAAAGCCAAAGGAATCGAGCTCATTGGTCCCCACAATTTTTGGATATCCCTCATGGGATAAGTATCTGTTCTAAACATTAGACTTGGTGTCACAACATGATGTCCAGTCCTGTAGACATCTGGACACAAGTTGTATGAGCAGTAGTTGTCCACAAGACTGCTCAGCCTCCAGCCAGTCCTGCAGAAACTATAACCCGGGATTAAACACCTGACCGTGATGCATGTCTCCCCACGTGCATTATTGGGAATATATACCTTACACATTCGTATAGTGGCATTCGGATATTGAGTGATTAAGGCGCTTTAAAGCAGACGTAAGTAGGGTTACCACCTGTCCCACTTTGAGAGGGACAGTCCCTTTTTGGGCAGTTGTGTCCTGACCAAAAATAATACAATGACAAATGTCCTGTGATTGTAGGAAATACTTATGTCCCATATTTCATGTAACAGTTGCATAAAACAGTTATTTCTGTATGTAAAATACTTAAATGTTACAAGAAACAGAATAAGCAACTAAACTGCTACAAGAATAAGCTTTCATTTAGGCAAATAAGTAAAGTTTTAACCTTTGTACTGACTGTGGGTATGTGTCGGCCTGCAAAATCTGATGTGTGTCCAAAAAATGCCCCACTTTGGCCATTTGAAAAGGTGGCAACCCTAGATGTAAGCGGGTATGCAAGCATGTATGCGCGACGGTAAGGGGCGGTGATTCAACGGTATGGGAAATGTAAATAAGCATGTAGGTGTATACGCATGTGTATGTACAGACCTATATCTAATATATATATATATATATATATATATATATATATATATATATATATATATATATATATATGTAGATATGAAGAATGAACATGGTTACAATATAGCAGTCATAACAAATGTGAAGGGAAATAGCAGCGGAAACTCCCATAATATTTAGTGCTGTTATATATCAGGATGGTCAGAGGTGAGCACACCTCTGCATCCCCAACCACAGGTAGGACGCTAAAAGGGGAACTAACGATGTCCCCGTGCTAAGTCTGACTTTCAACTAGGTATAGGGTAGTCCTGGTCCCCAGTCAGACAAGCCTAAACCCGAATGAACACCCTCTCAATCAAACACACATATGTTTCAGGACTATAGGCTTTGGAGGTCTGAATATCCTCGGTGTGAGTCAACATGCGGCACGGGTCCAGAGCAGTAGGGAATAGGTAATGGCGCATGTTTAGTAGTGTTGTTTTCCCAACAGGAAAATGGATGCCTGCTATGTAAATGAAGTGATGAGGTGTGTGTTCAGGTAGCTATGAACCATGGGTATACATATAAATGAAGCAGAACACCAATAGTGTAGTGGTTAGGGCATCCGCCTAACAAAAAGGCATTCACGGTTTAAGTTTGACTATAGCACATATCATTTTCCTTGTGGAATGAATGCTGCTCTGCTGTAAAGCCATTTAAACATGTAAAAGTGAAAGTGTGTATTGCATGGGACTGTTAACCAGATCCTTTCAATCAAAGTGGTACTGTCATAATAAATAAGGCACAAGTAAGCACAAATAAGCGGCAGTAAACATATGTAATGCACAGTAAGCATAGGCGAGTGCTCCTGCGTGGGTGTAAGCAGCTCCCAGCATAGGAAATGTATGTTTGTATGTACAGATATATATATATATATATATATATATATATATATATATATATATATATATATGTATATATCTATATATCTATATAAATATATATATATATATATATATATATATATATATATATATGAAGAATGAACGTTGTAACAATAAAGCATACACAAGGGATGTGAAGGGAATCAAGAGCAATTTTGGTATTATATAGTGCTTTTAGCTTATGTCATAAAGAGCTGCCCAGGAGTGAGCAGAGCACCGCTACTCACACCACAGGCAGGGTTTTACCAGTGGGAGTAACATCGTTGAATTGCTAAGTCTACTTTACACACAGACGGAATGTAGTCCCATGCTGGGACCTCCAAAAATTGGAAAGTGCAAATGGCCATATTCCATAACCCCAGGAAATGCACGTATGTGCAAATATACATGGCAGGAGACCCTGTGAATACACAAGGCAGGACAAAATGTGTGTAGGGCCCCAAACGCTCTGGAGAGGGCAATGTGTAAAGGTGTGTCATGGCTCCGATAACAAGTGGATAACGGATCCAGGCATGCCAGGATTGGATGGGCTGGTTCTAATGGACCGCCCCGTGGAGGTCATCTAGTTCGTAATAGGTATATATGCATACACACATGCAGACAACAATATGTTCAAGTACAATTACCCTATAGCCTTAGTTTGGACAGTGATATGGCTGTCATAATCATTAACATGAACCGGTTTTACCTGCAGTATACACCTCTTACCTGGTATACCTGAGGAGGGAATGTTTGTTAACACTAACTAACTGTTGCTTCACATACTCCCGGATTCCATGTTGATGTTTTGCACATAGCTATCCAATTCTTTCTGCACAAACTCTGGCCATGTGTTGATCACATGCTGGTATGCCGGGACATATCTAGAATATTGCCCTCTTCCACCTTTATTGACCTGACACACACATATACATGCTTTCCTACACCGTTATATTATGTAGCACAGTGTGGGTGACAATGGCCAGTGATACTTTATTATTCAATGAAACTGCAACACTCACAATTCCCTACAATACCAGAGTGAACAGTACCAGAATAGGTTATAATGGTCCGTGTTTCTCAGCACAGTGTTCATATCCAACGTACCTGTGGCAGCAATGTTTGTTAGCACTACCTGACTGTTGCCACACAAGGTTCCAGATTACACATTAGTATTATGCACATACATCTCACTCTGTTACTCTACACACTCTCGTCACAGCATGACAACATGGGAGTGTAGATAGAGCATATTTGAAATATTACTCTCCTAACAGTTTTGGGGGCTGCTAAAGTGACAGGTGTGTTCTCATGGTGTTTGACAATCACTTGTATTCCTTGTTTGTTGGCTAAACATCTGGAATCATCCCACAGACTTACCAGGGGGACAGGCAGAAGATATGGGCACATATATTGGACATTCTGGCCTCATCTGTAACATTATGGGGTATGAATCTGTATGCAGTCCTATTCCACTCCCAGAATTCAGACCATGGCTGTGTCTGCTACAACTTAAATAGTGTCCATCACAGTTGTGTCTGCTATATAGATATTGCTGTATATCTCCTATCTGCTTTCTGTCTTATTAATCCCCTGTGCTTTTGCATTCTGACTTTGTATTACAACACCCATATACAGAATTCCTAGACAGTTATATGTTGTAGAACAGTGAGGGCGACAGTGATTCACATTCACTCATTATTCAGTGCAACTGCATATCATTCTTGTATTTCTGGGCACAGTGTTGGTATCTGTCAGACCTGTGGGAGGAATGTTTATTAGTACTACCTGAATGTTCCCACACACAGTACCAGATTCCACATTACTATTATGCACATACATCTCACTCTGTTACTGTACACACTCTGATCACAGCTTGACAAGTTGGGGTGTAAATGGGACATACGTGGCTTCTTAGTCACATAAGGTATTGGGGAGTTGCTAGTGTGCCAGCTTTGTTCTCATAGCTGTATGTCAATAAGTTGTATTTCCTGTTTCCTGCCTATACATCTGGGATCATCCCACTGATTTCCCAGGGGGACAGGTTGATAGGCAACAGATATGGGCCACTTTAATAGACATTCTGTACATATCTGTACAGTTGTGGGGTATGATTCTGTATGCAGACTACTACCACAAGCAGGATTTGAACCGTGGCTGTGTGTGCTAAAAAAACAACAGTTCACATTTCAGTTGCATGTGCTATTTGGGTTTTGTTGTCTGCATTTTTCCTGTTTACTGTCTATGTGTCTCTCAGTTGTACTAAATTGCCTCTGGAGATTACACCTGTCTTATACAGGCATTCCTACACATTCAATTTATGGTGCACAGTGTGGGTAACAGTGCTTAATACTACAGTACTATTACATGATTGCATATCTACATTACTGTATGATACCAGGATATATACATGCAGTCCAGCAGTTAGACCTGTTTTGTCAGGCTATTACACTTTTATTGACTTACAAACAATATGAGACTCTTCCTGCCATATTCTCTAGTGTATGCAGTACTTGCCTTGAACAATACAGGTTTTATACAAGCAATTCATTTACTTCTACTTTTATTTTTATTTCCTATGACAGTAAATGCATGAGTATTACTGACATGCCTCGCATCGCAACCTCACCAGGTGACTGATGTGGGCCTCCTGGTTCGAGGCCCGCTCCATTGCAGCTGTGGGGAACATAAGAGGAATATTTAGCCATACCTATCCATGATATACCTGGCAATTATTACATACATACTGGGGTGATATTTACACATGGCTGGAACATCCCCTCACGCTGTAACCTCTTCGAGCCACTCCTCCAAGAGTTCCCCCTTACGGCACTTCAGGTCACATAGTAGTGCCTGACATGCTCACCAGTTTGGGGTATGCCAGTTGCACTGGTGAGATCATGGTCAAGATGGTCCCAGGCCTCTGCCTTATACTGGGAGCCCTGGTATTGGCCCTGCAGCAGTCCATGATCTTGGTCTTTGACAAGGGGTCCTGCCATGACCATGGACTCCTGGATGCACCATGTTGCGCCCAAAAGCACACACCTGCTCCCCTTACTGCCACAGTGCCTGCAAGGGGAAGCTACAACCAGTTATGAGATGTATTCCTGCCTCCTGTGTTTAAGTAGGGCCAATTTCCCACACTTTTCTGTGATTGGCCAGTTTTGAAAAGGCTAAGCTATGGGCAAACCTGCTTAACTAAGGTTGGCATTGTTCAAAAGGGGTATAACACTGGGCACATTTAGTTAGCTGGCCTACACATTGCTTACACCTCCTAAGCTGGCCTGTGCAATGCTTAGCGTTGCTTACATTAGACTTTGCATTATTTTTTCTTTGTGGCATTGATTTCTTATTCATTACATCTTATATATCTGCCTGGTATAAATGATTAATGTGTACATGCACTCTATGGGGTCCTTGTGTTTTATTGGGGACTTCAACACTCTATTACAATTACACCTCACTTCTGGGCTTGCTGCTCTACTCCAGTTCACATATTTATGTTATCTAGTGGGTTATGGAACATATCACTGTATACTGATTCTTTTCACAGGTTCAGTTTGGTTTTACTATGGTGTGGACTTTTTTGATGATACCTTATTCTTCTATACTTCTGTGATGGCTTGGTTAACTGCAGTGACTGTGGTGTATAGGATCCTGGGTTCGAGATCTGCATGGTTGTTTATTTTGTTGATGGGCAGAACAAGGGCCATTGGATACAGTGTGACTAAGGCACTTTTGAGCAGTTGTAAGTGGGTTTGCATGATGGTAAGCACTGCTAACCTGTCATTACATCTGCTTACAGAGAGTTAGCTTAGAATTGCTTAAACAGTGTAAGCATTGTTACTGCCGCACAAACAGGATTAAGCTCATTTACTAGTGCTTAAATATGTTTACTACTGCTTATTTGTGCTTAAACCTGTTTACTAGTACCTTATTCATTATGACACTGACACCTCATGTGCATTTACTGCAGTACTCCAGTTCATGAAAATATGTTATTTAGTGGGTTATGCAATATAAATATTAGTCATAACATGCTTTGCCATGGAAAATGGAATGTTCTGCAGTGGGACCCGAACTGGGAATGCCTGCTCGTACGGCAAATGCTCTGCCCACTACACTATTGCTATGCGGCTTCATTTGCATATATCTTCCTTGTTATCCTCTTCAGCCATTAGAGCTGCATTAACCATAGCTAAGTGATAGGCACATCCATGCACCTACAGTTAGCTTTAATCAGATTTAAAAAAAAAATAAAGGTTTTTTTTCATTTTATGTATGTATACTGTTGCTATTGTACACAAGGGGGACTGTTGGTGGGGATATGCGGTCCCCTATGAGCGGTCTTGCTCATTTCATACCCCTTTCTGCTAATCTTCATTGTGAGGGCATGTATATTCTGAGAGCTCTGCTCTCAGACACACCCCGTGCACTCTTACACACTCCATGTAAGCCTAGGAGCTCAGGCAGCGTGTCTCATTATTATGCATGGTGTGCTGCCGTCCTGCTCCTAAACAGCCGTCTCCATGCAGGACTAAGCTAGTCCTGCACAGAGGGATAGTAAATCTGGGGGGAAATTGTCAAACTTTGATTATCAACTGTCATCACTATAGGAAAACGTACTCGCCATCAGGGAATTGAACCCTAGCCTGCCACATTACAGGTAGATATACTGACCACTATACCAGTGAGTCTAACTGGTGTCAGTTGATATTCCTTTGCCCCATGTTTATGCAATCTCAAAGTTAGAATATATAATTAGCAGAAGATATGGGGTTGCAGGGGCTCTTTTGTGGGGCATGAATAGTACCATGCCGATATTGTAATTTTCAACATTTTTATATTGATATTTTGCATGTCAATGCTGGGTGTATTTGAGTTTTATTAATACAGCTCTCTCTCTCTCTCTCTCTGTATATATGTGTCTATACATATATATATATATATATATAGTATAAATAATAAATAATATATATATATATATATATATATATATATATATATATATATATATAGTATAAATAATAAATATAGTATAAATAATAAAATAGCTCAATTACATGCCCTCCTAGATATCCATTCTTTTGACATTCTCTGCCTCACAGAGACCTGGCTCAAACCAGATACAAAAGATACTGAGATCATACCCCAAGGCTATAATATAGTAAGACTTGACCGACCAAAACGTAAAGGTGGTGGAGTAGCAATTCTTTTTAAGAATCAACTAAATATCTCTATCCTTCCAGCTTATCCTACCCTGGATTGCAAAGTAGAAGCCATCATAACAAAACTCCAAATAAACACCAAAAAATCCCTTTACATTATCTGCATCTACTTACCACCAGGAAACAATATACCCATACTAGAACCCTTTCTTAGCTGGGTATCTACTACTTATCCTCAAGAAACTATAATTCTAGGTGACATTAATGTTGACTGGAATACTATCAATGCTGATTATCCTTCCTCTCATATGAACCTATATGGTTTCACCCAGACTATCACTTCAACCACTAGAATCAACAAGCCTAACAATAAAGAGAGTATTTTAGACTGGATACTCATAAACAAAGTCAAACAGGCCTACAAAGCAGGAACCCTGCCTGATGATATAAGTGATCACTCTTTAACCTATATCACTAGAGAAAAAACTGATTTGCCAAACCTCCCTAACATTCAAAAAATACGCTCTACAAAACTTTTCAATATAGACCTATTTCAAAATGAACTCAGCAATTGCAACTGGAGCCCCTTAAAATCTCTTCTTCTTGAAAATGCAGTATCTTACTTTAATACCACTTTTTTATCCATCCTTGACAAACATGCTCCTGAACGCACCATCAAAATGAAACCCAATATTGCCCCATGGCTCTCTAAGGAAACAAAAAAGCAAATTCTCTCCAGAAATAAAGTCTGGGCCAAATGGAGATGCCATAGAAATTCCCTCGATCTTCTTCATTTCCACCAACTTAGAAACTCAACTAAAAAAGCAATAATTACTGACAAAAAAAACTTCTACTGCAAACTTCAACAAACTCATCATAACAATCCCAAACAGTTTTGGTCATCTATTAATAGACTCCTTTCCCCAGGAACATCCAAAACTCCCACCCCTCTTAATGCTGACCCAGACACTCCCCACCTTACTGCAAATGCTTTCAACTCTTTTTTTACTGACACTATTCTATCGCTAACCAGACAACTTAGCACTAATAACTCCTGCCCTCCAATAAACCAAAGACACTTTTCTAATAACTTTAAACTACAACCTATTCCTACCTCTTTCATCTCTAGACTTCTTCACAAACTGAAGCCTTGTACCCCTTCTGCTGACAAGCTCCCTTCACTTTTTCTCCAAAAAGCTGCCAAAGAAATTGAATATCCAGTATCTATACTTATAAACAGGACAATCCAAGAGGGAACCATCCCAGACATCTGGAAAATATCCCATATTATCCCATTACATAAAGGTGGGAATTCCATTGAGTACCAATTGCCCTTCTTTCTCCATTAGCAAAAATAATGGAAAAATGTATTCACCAACAACTTTTACAGTATCTCTCTCAAAACAACATAATAGCAAACTGTCAGCATGGTTTTAGACCACATCATAGTACTACCACTGCTCTCCTATCATTTGTAGATACCATCAATAGGAACCGCAACGTCAACCTTCTCTCTTCTGCGCTCTTCATCGACCTCTCTAAAGCTTTTGATATGGTCAACCACTCCATTTTAATTAACACTCTTATATCCCTCTCCTTTGATAATCTTGCCACAAAATGGTTTACATCCTACCTCAGCAATAGACATCAAGCAGTTCGTTGGGAAAACCAAATTTCTTCACTCACACCCGTTTCTATCGGTGTACCTCAAGGCTCCATTCTAGGACCTCTTCTCTTCTCCATATTCATCAATGATCTCCACTCAGCCATCCCTCAAGTAACCTGCATTCAATATGCAGATGACTCCACCCTTATCTGCTTTGCTTCATCTACTAATGAACTTTCATCTATTACTCAAACTGTCTTCAACACAGTAGAAACTTGGTTCACCAGACGTAACCTCCTCCTCAATGCCAAAAAGACTAAACTTCTCCTTTTCTCTCTGAGCACACGGTCCACTCCCTTGGACTTCACCATCTCCTCAAATAATGCCACTCTCATTACTCCTGATTCAACTACAAAACTTTTAGGAATAACGATTGATAATAACCTCTCCTTTGATCAACATATCAACAACACCATTAAAATAGTCAATAGAAAAATAGGAAGCTTATATAGAATCAAACCTTTCCTAACCTCTTCATCCAGAGCCAAGATTGCCCACTCCCATCTTTTGTCAACTCTTCTTTATGCCTCACCAATTTTTACTAATCTAAAAAAAGCCAACCTTAACAAACTGGCTACTTGCTACAACAACATTGCCCGTTTTGCCACTAGTAACCCTTTTAGAACTCATCACTGTATTAACCTGAAACTTTTAGGCTGGCTAGAACTACAAAACCTTCTGTTAATCCCTCAACTCACTATTGCCCATAAAATTCTATACCAACCCAATAAAACCCCTATACTCTCTAAACTTTTAATCCCTTATAACAACCTAAACTCCCTTTGCTCTTCCAGTAAACTTATGGCTACCATAACAAAGACTAATAATTCTGCTGGTGACTCTCTATTCAATAATACTGTAGGAAGGAACTGGAATCTACTTCCCAGCGATATAACACTTACCACATCTCTGCCTCTCTTTAAACATAAAATCAAAGATTACTTCCAAAGCCACTGGCTCTGTTCCTGTACAAAACCTGACTAATTCTTTACCTCTTCTGCACTTTCCGATTACTTTACTTTCTCTCTCTTTTCTGAGTCTGCATCACTCTATCTCCTTTTAGAGTTTTTTGTTTCTTCTTTCCCCTATGTTAATCTCTCTCATTCATTTTTTTTTTTCTCTTTTTGACTTTTCCTTCACTTTTCTTAAACTACTTCCCTTCCTCCTCTCCTACTATAGTGTTTCTCTTTCTCCTTTTGTTACTAAGATTAGTTCTATATAATATTATAAGTCAATTCTGCTCTCTGTTTTGTGCCTTGTTCTTGATGTTTCTATAGCTAATAATGTTATTCTTAGAAATGTGATACTCTTCATGTGTATACCTGTTATTGGGTACCATTTTTTTTATTTTGTCTTTTCATCTATGATGATTTGTCTATTTGCTTGTTTATTTTTGACTTTTTGTTAAATTTGTGTGGAGCTTTTCTCCCCGGGCCTCTACTGAAAATGGGAATGTATCCAGCTAGACTAGCCCGGTCAACAAATGTAAAATAAATAAATATATATATATATATATATATATATATATATATATATATATATATATATATATATATATAAAGTTAGTACACAACATGCTCCAGCATCTCTAGGATATGCTGTAGGTTATACTGAACAGACAGTGCTACTAAGAAGTAGGCTTATTTTGAAACACTAAAACCTAATGAAGTCATGTTACTCATTGCAGTCCGTAGCTCATGCCGCCTATGCCTAACATCCTCAGTCGCTAGAAAGAATTGGATGAATAAGTTAGTGGGGCTGTGCTTTATAATTGTGAGAAAAATGGAGGGAGGCAAGAACAGCTTGGGAAATGTCTAACCTTTATTATGCATTAATGTGCTTCCAATCATCTCAAACACTTTTATAAAACTTACTAGTGTTTTTTTCATACTGCCTGATATCAACTGTTTCACAGTTATTTTGTGTAACTGCATTCAGTTGCAACCAATTATAAACCCTGGTAAGCAAGAGTAGCAAAAGAAAACATAGTACCTCTCTATCCATCCTCAAATAAAGCCTAGCTTGTTTGATTTTCTGAGAGAGCAACTAGAGTGATACACTAAACCAAATGACTGATCTTACCAGTTTTGGGTTGAAAACCCTGTTGTGTACTCCGCATCAGTGCCCGACTACTATGGGCACTGAGCAGATAACATTAACACAAAAGAGGTGAAGCTGCAGTAACTAATAATACTAGACTAGCCAATAGCCCGATACATAATGGAATTTGTCCACTCCACTAATTAGCCATGTAATTACTACAGAAACAAGACAACCAGTAAGAAAATGCCTTGCACTTTGCTGTAGAGTCTCTTAGACAAATCTTTGTGCCACATTAGGCCATAGCCTAGAGCCCCCTCCCCCTGACAAAGTGAGAAGGATCTTATTGTGCCAAAAAGTTCCATTTGGCCTAAGGCCAAACGTGTTTACACCGCTGTTCATTGATGAATCTTGACTGTGCTAGATCAGTTTAATTATGCTGTCTCCATTATACCTGCTTTTTACCATACACATTGTGTATGTTAGCAATGAACTGCTTCTGACTTAATATGTGACACCCCACCCGTACTGGGCCCGTAATCAAGGAGCCTCAATTCTCACCACTGGTATCAGTGGGGATGTACAATGGGTGGATGACAAGTACACACACAGTATTTCCAGATGTAGCTCTCTCCATCAAGTGCAATTTCCCTTTAGAGCACACAGAGACCACAATCAGTCTGGGGCTGGTTTCTTCCTCTTTCTCCAGATCCCCAGTAAGACTCCCCAGTGGAACAGCTATAGAGTTGAGTCCTTAGCCTAACCCTGTATCAACTACTTTATGGCCCTTAACAAAGGGTGTCCAATCTTATTGTGTCCAATCTTACTGTGTAATGTTACTATTAATGTAAAGGGTAGTTTGACAAAGAGCAAGGGTATTAGGAGTGGCCCACACAGTGTCACCAAATAAATATGCAAATACTCTCAGAACTTATATATCTCTAGACAGATCAGCCACAATGAAAGTTTTAAATAAATTTAATAATAAATATTAAAAGAACAAGAAAATACTCAGTCCCAGGGATTCATGAAGCTTGGCGCAAGGACGGCATTAGCCTTGCGCTGACCATGCGGCATAGAGATGGTGCAGCAGCACCACATGCATATTAATAAAGGCGCGCTGCCGTAACGGCCACTACATAGGAAACGTGCGCGAGTGTAGGGGGAGTGTCCAAGCACTGCACGGAGTCATGAACATGTCGGCTGCATACGCGCAACCTAAAATGCTGACTAGTACAGCCTGTCTCTAATAGTAATAACTCCTGTCAGTGTCCGTGGATACTGAAATGTATGCAAAGCATACAAGACAGTTTTGCGAACACCAAAATAAAAAGTAAACACAAAGACACGTAGCTGAATATTGAGTCCCCGTCCCTCGAACAAATGACATTTAAAACCCCGTGCCCATATTCCATTGTAGTGTTGATAGTTATAGCAAGAGGAAGCGAAACGCATCGTGTTAGCATGCCACCAATTGCTAAGCCTAGCCCAATGGTTGGGGTTACCACCTGTCCCACATTGTGAGGGACAGTCCCCCTCTAGGCAGATGTGTCCATACCAAAACCATTGTAAATGTCAAATGTCCTGCGATTGTAGGACATAATTATGTCCCATATTTTATGTAATAGTCCCATACAATACTTATTTCCGTATGTAAAATACCTAAATATTACAAGACACAGAATAAGCAAGTAAACGAAACAGAATAAGCAACTAAACTGCTACAACAATAAGCTTATATTTAGGCATAAAACTAAAGTACTATCCTTTGTACTAACTGTGGGTATGTGTTGGCCTGTAAAATCTGATGTGTGTCCTGAAAATGTCCCATCCTGGTCATATGAAAAGGTGGCAACCCTACCAATGGTCAGAGCATTCGACCAATATCTGCTCATTCGTGGTCCAAGTCGTCCTTGTCAGGATGGCCCAAAGATGAACAGGTATTACCCGGGTCTATCTACCATGTCATGAAAGATACTTATTTACGTGTACCTATGTGCATGAAGTACAGCATGTGGATGATGAGAAATGCTAGGGTAGACCTCACAACCATATTGGTACCAGAGATATGTAGTGTACGCAATGTGTTCTGTTGACTGTGCCATGGGCCATCAACCAGAGAAGGGATGGATGGTGTGTGTGGAATATGGGGGTAGGGGGTGACGGATAATGTAATAATTTGCTAAGGGGAGACTGGGTTGGATGTACAATAGGTGAACTGGAGGTGTATGAGGGAGCAGTGGGTGAAACAGAAAGATAACCAAAGAACAAATATTCACATCTGCAATACAGCCTGACAGACAATACTGTAGAACACAATCCCACAAACATATGAACATTATACCACATAATGGTCTGGCCTGAACTGAGTCATCCAACCCCAACACACCTGGATACATAATTGAATACCCATCATCCCCTCCACAGCACACCCCCCCTTCCTGAACATCCACCAAAACCACCCATACTTGGACTGCTAGCTAGGCGCAGCCATATCTGCACATAGTGACCCCTACTCATATCTAGTAGGCAGTCTCACCCTAGGCAGTCTCAGGATTGCAAACTATGTATCCCTTGCATGTATAACCCTACCTTATTTTTGTAAAGCCAAAGGAATCGAGCTCATTGGTCCCCACAATTTTTGGATATCCCTCATGGGATAAGTATCTGTTCTAAACATTAGACTTGGTGTCACGACATGATGTCCAGTCCTGTAGACATCTGGACACAAGTTGTATGAGCAGTAGTTGTCCACAAGACTGCTCAGCCTCCAGCCAGTCCTGCAGAACCTATAACCCGGGATTAAACACCTGACCGTGATGCATGTCTCCCCACGTGCATTATTGGGAATATATACCTTACACATTCGTATAGTGGCATTCGGATATTGAGTGATTAAGGCGCTTTAAAGCAGACGTAAGTAGGGTTACCACCTGTCCCACTTTGAGAGGGACAGTCCCTTTTTGGGCAGTTGTGTCCTGACCAAAAATAATACAATGACAAATGTCCTGTGATTGTAGGAAATACTTATGTCCCATATTTCATGTAACAGTTGCATAAAACAGTTATTTCTGTATGTAAAACACTTAAATGTTACAAGAAACAGAATAAGCAACTAAACTGCTACAAGAATAAGCTTTCATTTAGGCAAATAAGTAAAGTTTTAACCTTTGTACTGACTGTGGGTATGTGTCGGCCTGCAAAATCTGATGTGTGTCCCAAAAATGCCCCACTTTGGCCATTTGAAAAGGTGGCAACCCTAGATGTAAGCGGGTATGCAAGCATGTATGCGAGACGGTAAGGGGCGGTGATTCAACGGTATGGGAAATGTAAATAAGCATGTAGGTGTATATGCATGTGTATGTACAGACCTATATCTAATATATATATATATATATATATATATATATATATATATATATATATGTAGATATGAAGAATGAACATGGTCACAATATAGCAGTCATAACAAATGTGAAGGGAAATAGCAGCGGAAACTCCCATAATATTTAGTGCTGTTATATATCAGGATGGTCAGAGGTGAGCACACCTCTGCATCCCCAACCACAGGTAGGACACTAAAAGTGGAACTAACGATGTCCCCGTGCTAAGTCTGACTTTCAACTAGGTATAGGATAGCCCTGGTCCCCAGTCAGACAAGCCTAAACCCGAATGAACACCCTCTCAATCAAACACACATATGTTTCAGGACTATAGGCTTTGGAGGTCTGAATATCCTCGGTGTGAGTCAACATGCGGCACGGGTCCAGAGCAGTAGGGAATAGGTAATGGCGCATGTTTAGTAATGTGGTTTTCCCAACAGGAAAATGGATGCCTGCTATGTAAATGAAGTGATGAGGTGTGTGTTCGGGTAGCTATGAACCATGGGTATACATATAAATGAAGCAGAACACCAATAGTGTAGTGGTTAGGGCATCCGCCTAACAAAAAGGCATTCACGGTTTAAGTTTGACTATAGCACATATCATTTTCCTTGTGGAATGAATGTTGCTCTGCTGTAAAGCCGACATTTAAACATGTAAAAGTGAAAGTGTGTATTGCATGGGACTGTTAACCAGATCCTTTCAATCAAAGTGGTACTGTCATAATAAATAAGGCACAAGTAAGCACAAATAAGCAGCAGTAAACATATGTAATGCACAGTAAGCATAGGCGAGTGCTCCTGCGTGGGTGTAAGCAGCTCCCAGCATAGGAAATGTATGTTTGTATGTACAGATATATATATATATATATATATATATATATATATATATATATATATATATATATATGTATATATCTATATATCTATATAAATATATATATATATATATATATATATATATATATATATATATGAAGAATGAACGTTGTAACAATAAAGCATACACAAGGGATGTGAAGGGAATCAAGAGCAATTTTGGTATTATATAGTGCTTTTAGCTTATGTCATAAAAAGCTGCCCAGGAGTGAGCAGAGCACCGCTACTCACACCACAGGCAGGGTTTTACCAGTGGGAGTAACATCGTTGAATTGCTAAGTCTACTTTACACACAGACGGAATGTAGTCCCATGCTGGGACCTCCAAAAATTGGAAAGTGCAAATGGCCATATTCCATAACCCCAGGAAATGCACGTATGTGCAAATATACATGGCAGGAGACCCTGTGAATACACAAGGCAGGACAAAATGTGTGTAGGGCCCCAAACGCTCTGGAGAGGGCAATGTGTAAAGGTGTGTCATGGCTCCGATAACAAGTGGATAACGGATCCAGGCATGCCAGGGTTGGATGGGCTGGTTCTAATGGACCGCCCCGTGGAGGTCAGCTAGTTCGTAATAGGTATATATGCATACACACATGCAGACAACAATATGTTCAAGTACAATTTCTGTAGCACATACATTCCATTTGCTGACATAAATAATAGGAATGTGCACATACAAACATCGACAGTAGATGGAATAATAGGCTGTGCAGAAAAGGGATGGGTTGAATTACACTGTATCACATTCCAATTACCATCGGTAATCCATACATGAACATATTGCAACATCTGTCTGCTGTATAACTTGCTAAATACCGATTACAAGATAACTGAAGTGAAGTGTCAGTGTTATAATGAATAAGGCACTAGTATGCTGGTGAAGCATATATAAACACCATTACGCATGTGTAAGTGCATATGAGCGGGGAATGTATTGACACCCAGATGTATATAGATATATCTATATATATCTATATATATATATATATATATATATATATATATATATATATATATATATAATATACATATGTATAGACATATATATATGTATATATATATAGATATATAGATATATAGATATATATATATATACAGCAAGATATGAATATACATGATAAATACATATGCAGATATATCTGTATATATTAATGTAAACATCTATATATATATATATATATATATATATATATATATATGTATATATATATGTTACAGTAAATATACACATGTATATACCTAGGTTATGTTACAGCAGTTACGGGTAACATATGTTCAGACCGGGCATATGTTGGTGGGAGGTCCAATCAACAAATGTCTACCTCCCACCCCTCCAGCTCAGCCGGTGAGACATACAGACATGCAGTAAAGGTAAATACACTACTGCTTCCAAGACCACTGGCAGGAAACTACCAGTGGGAGAGATCTACAAGGTCTACACTTTAAACATGGACAGCGACGTCCCTTGTGGGACACCAAAAATTTTGTTCTTCCAGGCAATGCCAGTAAAGACTACTGTGACATGGATGTAGCTGTACATGGAACAGTAGGTTGTGCAAGCCTGATAACAAATGGATTGACACAACATACGACATGTGTCCCGACACGGGGAGAGTGGGCAGTGTGTAGGGGTGTGGTCATATCCCAGCTGCACCCACAGTAAGGATGAGTGCTGTAGAGTAGTGGCAAGTAGGGGAACTATGGGTATGCGATTATGGGCCTAGGCGTGCAGGTGTTGGCTGGCAGACATGTATTAGGACCGCCCCGTGGATGTAAGTAATATTCTGATGTGGGTATAGCAGATGCCCATACCTCCCAAACCTTAAGAGCACATCTACCGGACAGTCCGTAAACCACTGGGGGAACACATAGGGACAATATCATTGAACAGTCCCCGATTACCAGTGACGTCCGTGATTACGAATCAGAATCGAACACAGTCCCAATGAAACCATCCTAGAACTAGTGATATTAGGAGGAAAGATGGTGGAATACACGTAATGAATAATGACAACATGTAAGAGTCCTAAACAACATGTACCTCAGACAATGTGTATGAATACATATGTGCTCTGGGTCCGTCAATGTGTCAGGTTAATAGCACCAACCTTCTAAATGTGTACCTGAGGTTGTTATGCAATGTCCCTGATTCAACGTTCATTCTTCCCGATTCATATGAGAGGTCTGCTAGTGAGACAAAGCGTATGTTCCGCCAACTACCTTAGAAAGATGATAGAGTAATAGGGTTGGGGTTACCACCTGTCCACCTTTGTGACAGACACACCCCTTTGGGCAGTTGTGCCCTGCAAAATAAATGTACTTATGGCAAATGTCCTGTGATTTAGGGCAATGATTTCCTATATTGTCTGTAGTAGTTGCATAAAACAATTATTTTGTACCTGAAACACCTAAATGTTATAAGAAACAGTATAAGCAACTATAATGCTACAAGAATAACCTTTTATTTAGGCAAAACAGTGAAGTACTCTCCTTTCTACTGGCTGTGGGTATGTGTTGCCCTGCAAAGTCTGACATCTCTACATACAGGTCCTATAGGGTTGCCACCTTTCCAAATGGCCAAAGTGGGACATGTTCTGTAGAAATGTCAGATTTTCCAGGACAAAACATACCTACAGCTGTGCATAGTACAGAATTATACTTATTTGCACAAATAAAAGCTTAATCTAATAACATTTGAATTGCTTATGCTACTTCACATAACATATAGAAGTTTCATACATAAAATAATGCAACTATTAATGAAAAGTAGAATATAATAATGTCCTGTAATCAGGACATTTGCTATGTCTTGATTATTTTCATAGGACACAACTGCCTAAAGAGGGACTGTCCCTCCCAAAGTGGGACAGGTGGTAACCCTAAAGTCCCTCCTTGGCCAATTGAAAAGGTGGCAAACCTATAATAGGTATGCGGTATCATGACTCAGCTGATGGATGTGGCTCCCACAACCCAACTACTTGTCTGTATTGAAGAGTCTCAGTTTCCATGTATCAGCCAGATGGGAGCAGATTGTATGAGAACACACAAATAATATGATTAATTCACTGTACAGGCCACTGATTCCGTACAGTCGAATGCCATGTCGTCACCTAATGGGCAGCCATTCCCAATACTGTAGTCATGTAGTCCAATGTAATAGGCATCACAAGGTGGGAGCAGATTGTATGAGGAACACACAATTAATATGATTAATTCACTGGACAGGCTGCTGATTCCATACAGTCGAACGCCATGCCTTCACCTAATGGGCAGCCATTCCTGATACTGTAGTCAGGAGCAGCCTTAGATCAACTGGTGCCCTAGGCAAAAGGGCACCATGGCACCCCCACCACACCACCCAGTGCCCCCATCCTGGTCTACCTACACCAAATAAATACTGGAAAAGTGCCCCTACTAAAGCGGCGCCCTATGCAGCCTCCTAGTTGGCCTATGCCTAAGGCTGGCTATGACTGTAGTCATGTAGTCCGATGTGATAGGCATCACAAGGTGGAAGCAGATTGTATGAGAAACACACAAATAATATGATTGATTCACCGGACAGGCCGCTGATTCCATACAGTCGAATGCCATGCCATCGCCTAATAGGCAGCCATTCCCAATAATGTAGTCATGTAGTCTGATGTAATAGGCATCACAAGGTAATATTGTGGTCCTCGCTCCCACCCAGGGGTGTGAGTGACAGATGCAAGCACCAATGTTGGAGCATTTGCAAGTGCGGGAGCGAGCTGGTGTAAGCGTGTTTGGCTACCAGTATGCGAGTATTGCATTGGTAAAGCAATGTAGAGGCTAACCGAGTGTAAGAGGCTGTAACAAGAGGTCAGCAGTGCTTAACACCATGCAAACTCATGCACACCCACTCCCAACTGCTTTAATGTGCCATACTCCCTCCTTATCCAATGGGCTTGTTCTGCCCTGCAACCAAATAAACGTCCTTTGCAAGGGTTGGAACCAGGACCCTGCACACACAGCTAACGTTTATTATCAATACACCATGGCAGATATACAGACAATGGACAGTACCACAAACATATCATGCAGCGCAGTCATTCAACAGTATAGGAATGTATCCCATCATGTAGATGTATATGTGAGTGTTTATGTCCAGCATATAGGTACATGCATATATAGAGATGTATCAGGAACATACCATGTGGCAACAAAGCATTACAAACAAATGAAATGGGAAACACCAGTGACGCCTGTATTATGTAGTGGTGTTGCTCTATGTGATCTCAAGACTCCCTCAGACAGACATGTGTTGGTCATACACGCAAATCATTGTAAATTGGCCATATACCAACAGTACCTGTCCAATCATTATGTGTGAACAATACTCTTGCAAGGTGCTGTGTGCAACATCATCATCATGATAAAGGTAAATGGGGTAACCATAGAGGGACTGGTAGTGTTGTGTGTACAATGGGGTCATCCTCATCACGTGTACCTGGACCATGTAGGAGTGATGTGCATACCGGGATCCGTGCACCTGAGGGACAGGGATGAGGATAACAGGAGTATGTTCTGATGCATATTACAAGGGTTTCATGTGTCCAGTGGGCACGTGTGTGTAATGGACAGCTATGTATAGGGCAGATGTTGTCCTAGGAGCCAATTGGCCTTATGTTTCCGTAGGTGAGGGTCAGATGTTGGGGAAGGAGTGTAGGTATGGCCGTGGAGGATAGGAGTATCACAGAAAAGACAGCATACAGGGTTGGTATATGACATATGTGGGGGGGTACACCCTGGAAGGGGATGGGTGTTCGGCATTCACAAGCCCATGGGAACAGTGGGATGGAGGTCCCCAGCCATGGGCAACTGCCACTGCACCTACAACACTGCAAAGGAGGCAGTTCCAGGGGCTGTCCAGGAGGGGCAGCATCACCCTGTAAATGTGACACTCCACCCTTGAGCTGGCGTATCTGGCTTCAGAACCTCTTAGGGAGCCACCAACGTAACACATCCTGGACCGCACAACAGCAGACATGTACCTGTCTGGTCCCACTCCCAGGGGGGACATGCTCCATCCCCAGTGGTGGTACCACCAGAAGGTGGTGCAGAGCCAACAGAGGTTGATGTCTATGGCTGGGCCTCAGATGTGCTAGTGCCTGGTGCCATGGTTAGCTGCAGTGGGACTGGAGGTTCTGCCGGGACCTCCCTACCCATTCAGCCTATGGTGTTGCATTTTAAACCCACATATGGCTTAGTGATAGACAACAGCATACAGGATTACCTACAACAGTATGCATAGATATCACTAGCAACCCAACACAACAGATGGTATACATTTGCAGAGTGAGCACAACACATGCATATATACTGCATGCTATCTGTACAATGTGTAGTAGACGTGTGACCGCAGCTATGAACAGTTACCCATTTTTGGCTTGTCACTGGGAACCTCACACAGTGTCTGTCATATCACTGTCTCATGTGACACATGTCCAGTCAGGGATGCGATGGCAGTAACACTTCCCTATCATCATGCACTGTCTGCAATCCTCACACCATACTTCTGCTGTGCACAGATGTGTGTTTAGTGTGTAACACAGGAAACAAATGGATGCACACACTGACCAGTTCACAGATGTCCCTACAGATGGGGGTCCCTCATGAACAGAGTACTGTCATGTCTGTATTATAACATGCAGAATAGACATTACCACATGCGTGTTAAACAGGCAGTAGTCTCAATGCAGCATAGCTACACTTACATGCTGTAGTCATGTGTGGCACATCACCCTCCTGTCTTTAGGCTATTTCCCACTGTGGAAAATGATTGAGGTACATCCAGATATCATCTGTGATGCCGTGTCAGAACACTACATCCAGGTACCACTTACAGCGACTGTCATGGCCAAATAACAACATGTTTCCCTAGCTAGTGTACTGTGTTTAGTATGTGGATGGATATGGGAACACCATCACAGCTGTACTACATGCAATCAGCTAGAAGAGGACTGCAATAGGTGCAGAGGCCATCACCTGACCATGTCCATCTCTTACAATACACATGCTGCTGCTGTGCAGGTGTACTCCTTCACATCACCAGAGAGTGTGGGGGTGGGACAGGCAAAATACACCAGGGAAGGGCTTGGAGACGTAACCATAAGCATCATCTGCCACACACCGAAAAGTACAGGGGTCAAACTGCTGACTGACTACTCATTACTATTACATGTGCATGACATTACTACATGTGCCACAAAGATGACATGTTGCTGTGCTGTAAGATCATATATGTGTGTAGGTGAGTGACATCTGGAACAGAAATATAGTAGACATACATTAGGTGTGGCACTCATGGCTGTCCATGTGAATGGATGCCATTGTCACCACAACCACACTCTCTAATGGACACATATTGACACCTTTGCCAGGGCCACAAATACACAATGTAACTACTTAGTTTGCCACACTGCAGTAATGCACAGGACCACATGCACCACAGAGGATATCTGGAGGTTCTATGGGCTAGGGCATGTGAAAGTGCTTGAAATCTGTTGGTATGACAACTAAGGTTATACTGGGAGTGACTGTGGTTGGGGGCATCACAAACCCACATGCAGACACAGGGTGTCAGTACTAGCATGCAGGTATGCATTGCTTCATGGGTGTGTAGTGGTTGGCTGTGCAAGGTGACTGTACAAGGCTGGGTGAGGGGTATTCCTTGGCATCGCGTCACCCAACAATGGTGTGCAGTGCAGGGGTGTAGTGTCTGCAATGTCCCACACAGATGGGTACTGCATTATCTGGCCTGACATCCTGGTTAACAGTGTGTATGGCCATAGCTTTGCAATGCATGCCACGTCTGTGTTTGATAGTCCTTCACATGGACATTGCCTGGGATGTGCATGTCCCACAATACTGTACAGTGACATGTACAGGTGTACCTGGTTTGGCAGTCACATGTTGTGTACACATCCCCCAATATGCCAATACTGGCCTGGTGTGGCAAAACCTGATTATAGTGAGCAGGTCGAACCTGCACCTGCATGGATAAATCCACATGTAAGCGACCAGGAACACAATAAGAGAATACTTCGTAAAATGAACTGGTGTTTAATAAATCCAATGAAATGTTAGCGCTTTCGGCTAAAACAATATTTAGCCTTCTTCAGACAAACAGCGGAATGTTAAAAAACATTACTTAAAATACAATAGTAAAACCAATTGGAATAAAGTGCATTCATCCATTGTATGTTACCATAGTTACCTTAAAACGGAATTGTGCATAATTTACGTGCATATTGAATAATGTTATATAAAATGAAATAAGAATAAGAATAAAATAAAACAATAAGGAAGTGCCACATCTTAATGGTGATAGATCACTTATGTTAAAAAGTATATACCCAATTATGGATTTGAGAAATACGTGAGATACTTGTTAGTTGTTTTTTGTCTGCAACCTAGTTCATAGGCAAAACACTTAAAACACAACCTAGTTGTGGAGTCTAGCTTAACCCTTTGTGTCTTTTCAGAATTAATTTAGGTGAGCATTTACAATATTATACATAGCACCATATTTCTAGTGTATATTTTTCCTTTGCCATTTTAGTACATTCCAGTATTTTTTGGCAACAAGGGCAACCTTTTTCATATAGGCTCAATTAATTCTGAAAAGACACAAAGGGTTAAGCTAGACTCCACAACTAGGTTGTGTTTTAAGTGTTTTGCCTATGAACTAGGTTGCAGACAAAAAACAACTAACAAGTATCTCACGTATTTCTCAAATCCATAATTGGGTATATACTTTTTAACATAAGTGATCTATCACCATTAAGATGTGGCACTTCCTTATTGTTTTATTTTATTCTTATTCTTATTTCATTTTATATAACATTATTCAATATGCACGTAAATTATGCACAATTACGTTTTAAGGTAACTATGGTAACATACAATGGATGAATGCACTTTATTCCAATTGGTTTTACTATTGTATTTTAAGTAATGTTTTTTAACATTCCGCTGTTTGTCTGAAGAAGGCTAAATATTGTTTTAGCCGAAAGCGCTAACATTTCATTGGATTTATTAAACACCAGTTCATTTTACGAAGTATTCTCTTATTGTGTTCCTGGTCACCTGCATGGATAGTATGATACGGGTATTCCGTGGTGTCAGTGGCATGGGTCCATACAGGGCACATGTGTACAGCATTGTCTGGCCTCTATGGATCACATTTGATGGCACCACATATGTTGTAGGCATTCAGTGTGGAACATAGTGAAGGCACAATGTCCATATATATGTGCCTATTGTACCACTGTACAGGGTATCATGTCCTCTGCAGGCCACTGCATTCACACCATGCCTACTATCTGTCATCATTGTGCATGGTACTAGCAACATAGCGGGATATCCTAGGCAAGTTTGTTTGTGCATGGCACATGGGTGTGGGACATATACTGGGTACTAGTAGTGCTGCATACTTTGTTCACCAGGCCTTTTGCCAGATGTATGGGTATGGCTTGCCAACACAGTCCCATGGCTGACTGACAGCTGTACTCCTCGTGAGGTGGCCAATGTGTCATAAGATGGATACCATATAGGAAAACTACAAAATCCACTCCCAAACATGTCCAATGGTAAGACAATCACAACCACCTCTACACAGGCTCTGACAGACAAACACACACTTGACCTGTCCTGTATACAAACCCCTACTGTATCACACTGCAAAAATACGCATTTAGGGCACACGCTACTGCAAATACTGGGTTGGGGCATGGCTACAGGTGTATAGTTATGTGGTGACAACAGCAGGAATGACAAAGGTGGTCATGCAATTTGTACAAAGAGTGCATACTTTACAAAGCACTGTATTTGTCTCACTCAGGCAGACACACACACACACACACACACACACACTTGGCATGTCTGGGATTAGAACACCAACCAAACTACATTATTATATTACAACATTATGCAGTTACAAAATGCACTACCAAGATTACTGGGGCACAGCACTCCCAGAGGTGTATTTGTAGATGGGTGACATCATCAGCCTTGGCAAAGGTGGGTATAAGAATTGTATGGAGCGTGAGCAGTCTAAAAGTATTACTCAATTCTCAGGCAGTCGGGGACAAATACAAACAGCAAGTCTGGGATTAGAACACAGATCTAACTACTTTATTACACTACAGCATTACTCAGTTACAGAATTCGCTGCCAAGATTACTGGGACACAGCACACCCAGAGGTGTATTTGTAGGTGGGTAACATCATCAGCCTTGCCAAAGGTGGGTATATGAAATGTATGGAGTCTGAGCAGTCTAAAAGCATTACTCAGTCCTCAGGCAGATGGGGACAAACACACAGATACACATGGCAAGTCTGGGATTAGAACAACAACCTAACCACTTTATTATACTACAACATTATGCAGTTACAGAATGTGCTACCGAGATGACTGGGAAACAGCACTCCTAGAGGTGTATTTGTAGGTGGGTGACATCATCAGCCTTGCCAAAAGTGGGTATAAGAAATGTAAGCAGTCTAACAGCATTACTCAGTCCTCAGGCAGATGGGGACACACACACAGCAACTCTGGGATTAGAACACCGACCTAACTACTTTATTACACTACAGCATTAAGCAGTTACAGAACACGCTACTGCGATTACTGTGACACAGCACTCCCAGAGGTGTATTTGTAGGTGGGTGACATCATCAGCCTTGCCAAAGGTGGGTATAAGAAATGTAAGGAGTGTGAGCAGTCTATAAGAATTACTCAGTCCTCAGGCAGATGGGGACACGCGCATGCACATGGCAAGTTTGGGATTAGAACACCGATCTAACTACTTTATTTCACTACAGCATTACACAGTCACAGAACGTGCTACCAAGATTACTGGGGCACAGTACTCCCAGAGTTGTATTTGTAGGTGGGTGACATCATCAACCTTGCCAAAGTGGGTATAAGAAATGTATGGAGTGTGAGCAGTCTAAAAGCATTACTCAGTCCTCAGGGACATACACACATGGCAAGTCTGGGATTAGAACACTGACCTAACTACTTTATTACTCTACAGCATTACGCAGTTACAGAATGCGCTACCAAGATTACTGGGACACAGCACTCCCAGAGGTGTATTTGTAGGTGGGTGACATCATCAGCCTTGCCAAAGGTGGGCATAAGAAATGTAAGGAGTGTAAGCAGTCTAAAAACATTACTCAGTCCTCAGACGGACAGCGACATACACACACACAGCAAGTCTGGGATTAGAACACGACCTAACTACTGTATTACACTACAGCATTACGCAGTTACAGAACGCACTACTAAGATTACTCCCAGAGGTGTATTTGTAGGTGGGTGTCATCATCAGCCCTGCCAAAGGTGGGTATACAAATTGCATGGAGGGTGAGCAGTCTAAAAGCAATTTACAGTCCTCTGGCAAATGGGGACAGACATACACACACATGCCAGTGGTGGGAATGGAACACCTGCCTATTTACAGATCATGATTACAATACTACATACTTATGAGTCACGCCACACAGACTACACATTTTAAGGCTATCATTATGACCTTCTAGGAATGCGGACATCAACAGTGATGCTGGCAGTTAAGATGTACATACTTTTGAACCTGTGTGTTTAAAGTAGGAATCCATCGTGACCTGGAGTATGCCCATCTGTGGAATGGACAATTAATACCACTATACAGGGTTACAATGGCCATGCCCATACACAGAGGCACATAACTGACACAAGGTGTCACTGGGCATGCTCACACACTTAGTAGTACAGGGCTGTTTGGAATGCACTATGTGTCCATTTACACAAGGTTATATTGGGCATGCTCATACACTTAGTAGCACAGGGCTGACTGAGATGCACTCTGATTCTAAATATGGAAGGCCGCAGTGGCCATGCCATTACAGGTAGATGTAAAGAACACATTGTAATGGGCTCTGGTGTTAGCAGTTGTCATTGTTAGCAGGAACACTGCTCTACATATATTTGACTCCGGTCTTTTACACAACGTCTGCTGCTGTCCATCACCTTGGATGTACCATCCTATACCAAGCACAATATCACCACTCACAGTGATGTCTTTCTAGGAGTGGAAACTGCTTGACCAACACAATGAGCCTTGCTAGAGGTGGCAACTACTTGAACAACACAATGACCCAATGTCTTGCTGTAAGTACAAGGTTGTCCAGTGTTTGTCATTCTGGGATGACATGGCTGACAGTAGACAGACCTTTGACACATATCACATGCATCCATGATTCAAGAGAGTGGGGATAATACCCAAGTCGCATCCGCCCATACAGTGCCATTCCAAGGCAAATGTCCTAAGCACAGGATAACACCCTGACACCTATAGGACAACTGCATTGTTTTCTTATGCTAACCAGTGCTAGATCTGTAGCATCCATAATCACAGCTGTTCACTGCAGATCCAACAATGGGGAGTACTGACATCTGTACAGTGAGGAACACCTGGCTGATGGCTCTGTAGAGCACAATAGCACTGCCAACATATACATCAGAACCAGACATGTGCGCCATAACACAGGTATGGACCGCTCCAGGTGGTGGTGTCCCCACATACATAAAGGCCACTCACATGTACTGACAGGTACCCCCAAGAAAGGCATCACAGATGAGTCATGTGCAGGACACAGTGTCACATGCTGCATTCTAGGATGTAAACCTCAGACAGCACCATGCCCTCGGACCACCAACACGCATCCATACATGTAGGACATATAAGAGTACACCACCATGTGACCCTTGACCAGTGGACTGTACCAAGCTCTACATCAACTGTAGGGAGTACCCATGTACTGACACAGTTGCATCATGTGTTATGCAATGCAATGATACCGCTGTCTGCAACCAGGTTAGCTGTACACATACCAGGGGCCCTCGGTACTTTCCAGCATTAGCAGATGACTGTTGCTGTACACCAGTACATACTCTCATGTATGGATATGACATACATGTACCTGCCCTGGGTATGTACATGCCACACACACACACACACACACACACACACACACACACACACACACACACACACACAAAACATACATGTAAATAGCATAGCTGTTGTTGTCCTTTGTGCAAACAGGTGGCTACAGCCATTACACTCATGCACATGGAATGTAGGTCCATGGCTGCTGAATGCTAACAGTACATAAGGTGTGATATCAATGTTGACAGAAGTAACATTCCCTCTGTACCGGTCGCCCATTACACATATCATATCATACAACAGTCCATGTGTCATGTATGTCATTACACATGTCCACCAATTGCAATGCCTACAAACATGCTCAAATGACAGGATTGTAGTACCTACACACATGTACATGTAGTGTTGTGCATTCAGATAACATGCGTGTGCAGTTGCTGATGTATGCAGGTGACATGTATCCTAGTACATCATGCAGTTGCAATGTAGCCTCAACATTGCCAACTGTATATGGTGATATGCTGATTGTACGGAAAGATGTACCTCAGGTATGGACAGATGTGTGGAAATAACTAAGTGATGGGGCATCTTTGCAGATGGATGTTTACTGAGTAAAGCTTACAGGTGTGTCACAAGGGTCCTACAATAACCTGTGTAACCAGTAAGCAATAATTTTGTTAACTGAAGGACATAACACACAACTTAGACAGCAGTCATGGTGACAGAGAAGGTAAATCACTTGACACCTGTTAACAGTTAAGACGTCCCATGTGCATATATCAGCACTGTTGCCAAAGGAAGCATCAGTACAGTTTGTAATGCGTGCAATACTGCTATAAGTCTGTCATACATATCATGAGCTAGGCAGGTCTTTGATTCACAGTACTGGGATGTGTGGTTGCGTGTGTGTCCATATATGTCATGTATGGTGGGGAATACATCTCAATTGTTACTCACTCTCCTGTACACTAGTGTACACATCTGTACAGACTGCAATGTAGAAAGCAGGACATAGGCAGGGGCGTGTATCTCACACATGTGAGGTATCTGTATATGCGTGACATAGGTGTATTCAATACTGAATGCCACAGTGTGTGTATGTGTGTGTGTGTGTGTGTGTGTGTGTGTGTGTGTGTGTGTGTGTGTGTGTGTGTGTGTGTGTGTGTCTGTCTGGTCCCTGGAGTGAGGATGTATGTTACCATACTGAACTGATAAGACCCCTCCCCCCATCCAGATGATGCATTCTACTATCTGTGTTAATGTCCCCAATCGTAGGCCATACTGACTACCTGTACATGTATATTCTGTCTGGCGCATCATGTAGGCACACAGTACTGTAATGATGATTTCCACATAGGCAGGGGTCCTCACCTCACCAGTAGCAACTGTGTGCGAGTGTGTGTTACTGTATCGGTGAATCCGTGAGTGTGTGGGTGTGTTACTGTGTCACTGAATACATGTGTGTCAATACCTGAGTGTGTGGGTGCAGTTGTGTATTAGCATCCTGTCATGGGAACGTGTATTACTGATTCCCAATGAGGCATCACACTTCCCACTGGCCTCTACCCTTGTAATTAGCTAGACCGCTCTCTTACCTCACCACTCCATGTAACTGTACCTGTGATGTCACCCTTTATGGATGTCACGTCTGTAGCCACAGTAGCTTAATACACAGCTATCATGCTCTTGGATCAGTACACGTGTTTGGAATGTGGGACATTCTCACTGTTATGTTTCAGGTACACGGTGCATGCTGGTATATTCATACATACCTGTGAGTAGTCCACATTGACATATGGGACACTAACTGCAAACACTGACATCCACCAGCACGTGCAATTAGACGTGAAGAAGGACAGCAGAACATCATGACCAACATGCAGTTACTGTTGTTACACAAGACACATACTGTTAACAGTAGGAAATGCATTGTACACCTGTAGTACATGGTATGTCTGCTGCCTGTCAACAGTACTCAGCAATTGTAAACTACACTTATCTTCCTAGTCTTTTCACCCTGTGCATCAGACCATATGAGCATGTCCCTGCACCGATGGTGTGGATGTCAGGGATATGGCACAGGCATCATCATATGCACAGGGTGATAATATTTGCCAGAGGCCTAGGCTGCACCATTGGATGACATCATGTGTGTGGGTTAGGGCCTTTGATCTAATTGGGTGTGTGTGGATGTTATTAATGTGTGTGTTGCGGTGTCCTGCATGTTTCCAGTGTGTGTGTGTATGTATGCACACAGTTCTGCCATGTGTCTGGCCTACACAGAGGTATTATTGACAGCTGCAGACTGTACAGGCCAGGTTTTACAGTTCACGGTGTCTGGCCACGGACATGTGACCTGTGCCTGCCAGGGGTTGCACTACCAGGCAGAGGTGCAGATTGGGTACTGTCTGATGTCACTTGTCCACTTGAACCATGTCCCTGTTGGGACCATCCCGGGCCATGTGCACGTGGCCTGCTGTGTCATGGTGTGGAGAGCACAACACCAGATGCACTGCTGCTGCTACTGCCACTATGGGAGCAGACATGTGAGGTAGCTTGTACACGTAGACCTGAAACAGGTGATGTAGCAGGCCTATGTCCACGTGCCTGATACCTCACTCCTACCAGATGTTCTAACACAGACAACTCACACACCCAGATTGTCATGCCAGGATCAAGGACTCCAACCATGTCACCCAACCGTCTATCCAAAGCTTCAGCAATCTGCTGTTGAGCATTTACCATTGCCTGGATGTTGTTGTTTAAAGAACAGACAGCAGCCCTCTGAAGCCTCTAACTCTCTCTGTTGTGCCATTCAGCACATGCCTGTGCCTCCATTACAGCCTGAAACAAGCGTCTGGTGACACCAGCTGCTGCGCTCTGTCTTGCAGGAGCATGTTGGCTAGAGGTCCTCCTATGAGCAACACTGGCCACGTGCCTATGTGGGGCACCACCAGTCAGTTGGCTGACACCATGGTGTGCAGGCACACCTTCCATAGCCCCCACACTTTCCTGTAGCAAGCTACCACGAGCCAACTGTTCTTCCTCTATGGCCACTGGTGATGAGGTATGTGCAGGCATCGGAGCTGTGTTTGGGGATGAGGGGGACATAGCTGGAATGGCAACCAATGGCACAGTTTCAGCCCCTGACAACTCTGTCTGTGCCTCAGTCCTATGTTCATCATCACTGCTAGAGTCTGTGGGGACACTAACATCAGATGTACCGCAGGAGGGCAATGCACCTACATCACCTGTGAGGGCAGACAAGAACTGTACATTACAATCTATACAAAAGTCACACACACACACACACACACACACACACACACACACACACACACACACACACACACACACACACACACACACACACACACACACACACACACACACACACACACACGCACATGCATGTGATATGACAGAAGGCATGCAACATGCATGTGATACGGCAGATGGCATGCAGCACAGACAATAATAGTGGTAGTTATCATACATCCCTGGGTTGCACACAACAGCATGCATGTGTCATAGCAGACAGCATGCAAATTACACAATCATAGTAGTAGTTAGCATACATCCCTGTGTTACATCATGTAGACCAGCACAGGTTAACAGTACACCTGCCTGATGTATGGCATATTACCTTGACAATCACATGTAGTATGACATGTGAACTGCTGATGTGTGCAATGACATGTATACATGTTTAACACAATGGTGTACTGTCAAATATACAGTGGGGTAATGGTGTCCCAATGCAGTGTTGTCTGTCTGCCCTACAGATATACTGCACATTTAGCTGATGTCCATGGCCATTGCAGGGAATCATGAGGCATCTCTATTGTTATACAGTGTGTGTTACAGACACAGTTTATAGCCATGACTGTGTTCAGATACAATACATATATACTGTGGAATGTGACCCACGTCACTGAGGTGCTAAACCATGTGAAAGTTGTGACACAGGTCACTGAAGGGTATACGGATGATACCCCTGCACATCTGCAACCATATTGCTGCTGCCTGGCAACTATGGCCAGATATGGCGAACACGTCGGTACACCATGTCCCACATGACATCTGTGTACCGCACACACACGAAGAGCAAGTATGACATTGATGTCCGACAACAGCAATGGGAATGTATTGTATCTGTGAGATGATGTGGATACTGTACAGGTGACTGCTGTCATGTTGTGACACCCTCAAGATGTTCAACACATCTTATGAGGTGGATTGATGTCACACCTACACAAGATGTGCACAGGCCTGTAGGATGTCTAGTGTTCCACATCTACAATATAAACATTACACAAAGGCCATAGTTGGATCATGTGTAGCCATTGTATGACAGGGTGTACACACAAGCACATCACGTCTACTGTGTGTGTTGCGTCATGTCTCTGGCCATCCTCCATGGCCATGAGTGTACATGTGTTGGCCAAATTATTGTGACGGGCATCTGTTTCACATGTCTGAGTTGTCCCATATGACATACCCCCATAGATGTCATATGCTCCACTGATGACAGGGTTATGCAGACAAAGGGTGGTATGTGGGATATATTTTCAGGTTAGTTAGGCAGTGTTACAGCCAGGCCACTAGATGTCATGGACATGTCAAGATAGCACATCACATTGTGTGACATTCATAGCAGGGCTATGATCCACACCAGTGAATCCTGTGGGCTGGCCATACTCCAGCCCACTGTGTAGTACTGTTTCTATCCCCCACATGTATAGTTCAGATCTGTAGTACATGTCCCTACCAATGACAGTTTGCGAGGATTCATATCGGTGAGGTGATTCACATAGTTTGCAAGTGTTGCACATGGGTAGGCATTGTGATGTATTGCAGGTCCAACTTGTATATTGTGACAGGACCATACATTATGTGTACATGTTTTAAATGGCCACATGGCAGATAGATCTGTGCATTATGATGCCTGATAAATAATAACAGTCTCACCTGCAATGGGCTGCTGTCACAGAGGAATGCCAGAGGTACCTAAATAGGAGTAATACAGCAGTATGAGCATTATCCACACCTGTTTGATGGCTACAGGGTGCAATGTGCATGGTAACACATATACCAGTACATTAGACTATACTTTGGTGTATGCACATGTGTGCATACACAGAGTAGCATACTATAGTATGCGGCATGTGTGTATACATGCCTTGCATATGATGTTACATTACATATTGTACAGTGACACATGCAACTATATGGAATATAGTTGTTATAGGTGCAGTACTGACTTACCAGGTAACTCCAGGCTCAGTGGTTGAGAGACACCAACCTCCACAATATTGGCTAAAGCTTGTGGATGTGGTTCTGCAGGTGTCCCCAGGTTGGCCAGTACCTCCTCAGTATGTGTGAGTGGGGGCTGGGTTGGTGGTCCGCCACCTGTTGCACATTGTTCCCTGGCAATTGCATTCGCGTGCTGTTTCGCCCATCTAAAGAGGTCTGTACAGTGTCTGCGCACCTGCTGGTCTGTGCGGTTGTGGCCACCCACATCATTAACCCTCCTGCGAAGTTCCATCCAAAGGGCTTCCCGCTGCTGTGCATCCTGTGGCACATGGCTGAACAGGATATCATGAATGTCAAGTAGGTATGGGATGAGGGCCTCATCCTCCAAGCGGGTAAAACGGGGTAGCCTTGCACGTGGCATACCTGGAAGACCTAATGATAGAGACAGGTCACAGTATCTCACAGAGACATACAGAGCTACAGCTGAACATACATGTGTATCGTATTTATTACATTTAAATAGTTGTATTTGCAAATCTACATGACACTGACATGTTTATGTGACAGTCAATGGTGAGTGGATATTATCACCATATATGTGTATATGTCACCTGATTACATTGCTCATACTCCATGTGGATGCTGTCTTGATGTGGACATGTTGTTTGCCTGTACTGGTGTTCCTACTTATCAGCACATGGCTGGATGTGTCCACATTAATGCAGTCAACCTTGATGCTGTGTATAGGTCACATATAAAGACTTACACTGCCTTAACAGACATGACCTGTGACCCTGCAGACTTGCTCACATAAGGTTTTACATGTATGTGTTCTGCCATATACATCTACATGGCACTGTACAGCAATTCAACATCCTGCCATGTATCACCTGTGTTGCACATGCGATACACATGGGACACTGGCTAGCCAGATGGTAATGGCAGGGATGGATATCAATTATAGCATGTATAGTCAAAGTCAACTAGTGGGCTATATGCCATGGGCCATGTATGAATCTAGGATGAAAGGTTACCTGGCAGTAGCCAACAGGTGGGTCTCTGGGGCCAGGTGGAGCAGTTCCACATTACCGATCCACAGGGTTAATGATACATTTACCATGTGGTCATCACACCATGTCTGAGAGGGGAGCGATGTGCAGCTTTGATGGACAGGGATGCATAGTATGGCAGGACTATGTAAAGTGTATGGGACAAGGATCTGTCCAGCATGTGGAAGGTGGATGTCCATGAAGTATGTGTTTGAGATCAGGATGTGTACGTGTAGCATGTCCAACATCACTGGGTTGGACATTGATTTATTCAGGGTGTGCATCATGCTACATAGTGGAGCTGGGGAATGGGAAGGCTGGTGTAGGCCATCTGCACATGGCCAATACACCTTAAAGGAAATATGTGATCTGATATGGGTCACTTGAGTGTTATGTATGGTTGGACAATGATCTCTATATTCATGGATGGCACCCTGTCATTATTAGGGTTATCACATATGACTATCTGACAGCTGTGCTGAAGTAGCTATCACAGGAAAGACAAATGCCCAGCTGCATCCCTTACACACAAGTTTCCACTATGTTGACCGCTGCCTAGGTGGTAGTTCATGGGTACAGGGTTACTAACATAGGGGTGACAATACAATATGTAGCTGTCAGATTGTGGCCATATGTCACACACACCTCACCCACAAAGCCCCTTCTGTATGTTGTCCACAACACTCTTGAGTCAGCTATTGCTCCTAGTTCATAGTCATTCGCATACTTCAATAGGCAGATGCCTTCTCTTTGTCTGTGAGGTATGGACTACAATGAGGGGGAATACAATTAATTAACTCTGTCTTACTGTAGCTGCCACTGGTGTGATGAGCATGGATTATTCAGACACCTTCTGTAGTGTTGGTTCTGCCAGCAGTCCTGTTCTGTGACATAGGAATGTACATCTAGTATACCATGTGTAGGTGGAACACTGTATGGGTGATGATGTCCTATGACCTGTAAAGGTTATGATATGCAGTGTGAAATCAGCCTTACTGTCATCTACATCTGTACTGCTGACATCAAATAATTTGATCAAGGTTCATGGCCTTTCAGACCAGACTCAGCAGGGTAGTAGTGCAGTACTTCCCATTATCAGTGGTGTCTCCCCCTTTGGCAGTTGTGATACCTGTTGGTGTGCACCATTCAGTGTGTACACAGCCTGACAGGGAACTATGTTTTACATGATGTGTATGTGGGGAGCATCTTGTTTTGCCATATGTGTATGATACAACCTGTGATGTGGACAGGTCCCATGCAGCCTGAGTGCAGCTTGTACCTGCATAATTGTGGGTACAGGGGCCCTGTGGTGTACGTGGATATATGATTGTGTACCTGTTGGGGGGGCACTGTGTTTATGTTATCCAAGACCCTATCTGGATTGCTTATTCATGCCCAGCACTTGTTCAGAACTTGTAAGCACTACGTAAGCTACTAATTACTATAACACTCAATCTTCCTCATTACCTAGAGATAAACAGGTTTTATACATACTTTTCTCACTTGCTTAGAGTAAAATAGCTCTTGTACTCACTTTCCTCATTTATCTAGGGGAAATTAGTTTTATATTCAGGCATGTCCAAGAGTCAACTGCCAGTGTTCTCTCCTGTCTATCTGATGAATCTGGACATCTTGAGGCAATGTACACATTGCCACATGTACACAGACAACCCTCTCTGCCTACCACCCAACACTACAACCTGTGAGAGATGCACTTATCTAGCCAAACTGGAGGAAAAGCTCTCTCCAACCAAGCCTGACCCAGACAGTCATGTGGAGAAGGTAAACATTCGCACCACACCACACTCATCACATAGTCTCATTGAATCTACCCCACCATTAACTGAGAAAACTACTCATGTACCAACTCATTAGCTCAATGCTTTCTGGAATTCATAAACACCAATGCCCTGGATCAACATATCCACACACCCACCAGGGGCAACAATATCCTAGACCTAGGCATTACCAACAAGAGTGACCGGTGTTCCACACCTGAAGTCAACTCCTCGTTGGTCCAATCCGACCATGAGCTGAACACCATTGATATCCATATCCCACCTCCACCCCCCCATTAAGGAAAACACAGTATAATATGTCTACAAAGCCAACTTCATGCTTCTTAAGACAGACATGGTGAACGTCATGACACCCATGCAGATGGATAATACTGTTACAACTGCTGAATCCTACACAAATGCACTCTATAAGCACTTACACGAGTGCATGGATTGTGCTATCCCAAACAGAACCAAGATGCTATACTCCTAATTAAGGAAACCAATCTGGTGGTCCCCTGCCATAAACAAACTGTACTACAGGAGGAAGACATTGTTGCAAAAGAGAGTACAATCCCATGTGTGGAGGAGCTCCCTGGTCAGCCTCAGTAAGAAGGTGAGATCCCTTATAAGATCCTCCAAAGCTAGCTAAGAAAACAAAACCGCCACTAATTCCAACAACATCCACAAAGCATTCTATAGCTATGTCAAATATCTCGATGTCAACACCCAGATCTGCTCTGAGTTACAGCACAAAGGCATGAGCATTACAGAGCTGGAAAATGCTTATAAAAAAGTCACTGACTGTGCAGGATAACCACGCCTAAAAACGAAGCTCCAAATAGTCAGAAAATTTTATTAAAGTCACTGACTGTGCAGGATAACCACGCCTAAAAACGAAGCTCCAAATAGTCAGAAAATTTTATTAAAGCGCTTTTCGTTTCGCTTATAAGTTCGATGCTATACTCCTAATTAAGGAAACCAATCTGGTGGTCCCCTGCCATAAACAAACTGTACTGCAGGAGGAAGACATTGTTGCAAAAGAGAGTACAATCCCATGTGTGGAGGAGCTCCCTGGTCAGCCTCAGTAAGAAGGTGAGATCCCTTATAAGATCCTCCAAAGCTAGCTAAGAAAACAAAACCGCCACTAATTCCAACAACATCCACAAAGCATTCTATAGCTATGTCAAATATCTCGATGTCAACACCCAGATCTGCTCTGAGTTACAGCACAAAGGCATGAACATTACAGAGCTGGAAAATGCTTATAAAAAAGTCACTGACTGTGCAGGATAACCACGCCTAAAAACGAAGCTCCAAATAGTCAGAAAATTTTATTAAAGCGCTTTTCGTTTACCTGTTTAGGTAAACTTTAGAAAACATTATACACTGTTAAACCAACTTTAAATAGTGTGACATCATGGTAAGTTTAGGCTGAAACCAATTAACAAGTTAATTGAAAGTGGAAAAATAAAGGTATACTGGCTCAAAACTTTAAAATACTGACAGTTCAGTTGTAAACAACCCACTTTAAAACAGTGTAAATAACACTATATGCATCAAAAGTGTGATAAAAATCACTACTCATAAAAATTGAAAAGTTTCCTTTTTAAATAACTCACTAAAAAATTGACTTCACATTAAAATTAGAAATGTGAAAATATAAAAATAAGGAATAATACTTCACATTGACCATAAAAAATTTTTTTAACTACATATACTATACTAATGTTAAAAAATATATATATGCAGATTAAATCATGTCAATGTCAAACATTAAAGTAAATGCTTATCTAAGCTTAAGGCAGTCAAGGTTAAAAAATTGGACAGGGACACCAAGGCATACAGGGATGGGACAGCTTATCCTAGCCCCCCCACTGGTCAGGTATGGAAGGCTAGTTCGAGAGCCTCTTTAAATAAAACAAACACTACCTACTATGCTCAACCTGACACAACATTTCACAATTTTGATCAAATTGAGGAGGAGGTAGGAAATGACAGTGTTGAATTTCCACCAGTAGAATTACGTAGAAGTGAACGGTTATTAAATAGAAACAACGGGAATGATAGATTTAATAGTGACACGCAAGAAGAATTCAACAACAATAATTTTTTAGGGGCCAAACCCAAACAGAGGAATCAATGGTTGAACCGTTCCAACCAGAGAAGGACCAACAGATAAAGGTTGATTCTCCTTCCGTATCACACTTTTCACATGTCATGTTGATGAGTCCACTTTCATTAGGATCTGTTGAACCCAAAGTAGATAATTCTGACATTAATGATACGTTGGAATTACGAACACAACCAGTGGTTATAGCGAACATCTCTGGAGACTTTAAAGTATATAATTTCTCTCAAATGCCTGTCTCCATGGAGATGGTAGACTTGTTGGCCAAAGGTCAAACTTACGTCCCTAAACAACGTCTAGACATTGTGAAAGCAGTAATAGATGTAAAATCATTTACTAGGAAGCTCAACTTCCAATTAATGATGGGAGGCAATGCTTATACCGGAAGTAACAAGCAACTACACGTACCTAGTACATTTAATCCACCCCTTCATCCCTTATTGTCCACATTCGAACAAATTTGTGAGGTGGACATTAGGAATGTCAGAAACGTGTCTAGGGGAGAAAGGGTACGAACTGGAACTAGTGAGATGGATAGCTTATCCACCTTTAGATCACACAACGTACGTGTGTGTAAACCTGACAAGGGAGGGGGTGTTGTAATTTTTAACCAAGATGATTACTTTGCACATATGACGTCCATGTTGGAACCACCATCTTACACTCTAAGTTCTAGGAGTGAAGTCAATAAATCATACAAAATCATCAGGGACAGCATTTAAGAAATGTTCCTTGAGGGGAGGATCAACCAAGAATACTATGACTACATGTTTACATCTTTTCCGAGATATCCTTATCTGTTCGGAATACCAAAATTGCACAAAAATCTATCAGACCCACCAATGCGGCCCTTGGTTGATAGTCGTGTCTCGCCCTCTTATGCTTGTGCCAAAGTTGTCGATAGTATCTTGCAGAAATTTGTCAAATTAGAGACCCAAATCTGTAAAGATTCATGGTCATTTTTGACCAAAATTAACAACATCGAGTTCCACCACCAATTTAATTTTTTAACTATTGACGTTAAAGATCTATACACGAGTATCCCTCATGAAGTGGCAATAGAGTGGGTCAGTGCTAGAATGAGAGCTGGTGAAGTGAGTAGTTATGAAATTGGGCTTGTAGGTGAACTACTTGAACTGGTTTTGGCTAACAATTTTTTCATGTTTGGAGAGAACTTTTATATGCAAAACATTGGTGTAGCCATGGGGTCACCTTGTGGGGCGAGCGTGGCCAATTTGGTCATGGCCAATTGGGAACATCAATTTGTATTCGAACACCAGTCATACATGGAACAAGTAGGGTATTATACCCGTTTCTTGGACGATATCTTCATTTTGTTCAAAGGCGAAGAGTTTGAAGCTGTTGAGTATGTGGGTTACTTGAACAACACCACCATTTTTTTACAATTCACTTGCTCTTTTAACAACACGAAGATTCCTTACCTTGATATTTTGTTGGTCAAGGATTTGGAAGCTGCTTTCTATTTTGCACTCATTCACAGAAAACCTACTTACTCAAACACCTACTTGCACTTTACTAGTTGTCACCCCTTTTCACAAAAACATGCAGTTGTTAAGGGACAACTAGTTAGAGCAGCAAGAATGATCAGTAAAGATGAAGACTTTTTTCAAGAATGCACACTAATGAAAAGCATGTTTTTGAGCCATGCCTATCCACTCAAGTTAATTGATGACCTTATTAGTGAGGTCACTCATAAAAGATCTGATAAGTTTTACGAGCCTCTCTTGCCATTTAAAATTCATTCCATCACTGCATCTACAGCTTTGCCTACTTTGGAACAACATATTGAAAGTACTCTTGGCCAACATACTGAAAGTATTATTGAATCTGAACAACTGGAACTACCTAGGTTTATAACTACCTATACAATTGATAGCTCTAGTTTATGGCAAATTATCAACAAAAATTGGCAACTATTTCAGGCAGACCCATTAATCTCTCTTAAGTTAGGGTCTGCTCCGAAAATTACATACAGGAGAGCCAAGAACCTTAAATCACTGTTTGAACAAAAATCTCTATCAACAAGATCACCAGGCATGTTTAAATGCCAATCATGCAATTATTGCAAGTTAGTACACAAATCGAACAGATCTTTTGTTCATAATAATGAATTCCAGTTGAAACACAGGTTAAACTGTAATTCTACTATGTTGGTCTATTTGGCTCAGTGCCAAAAATGTTCAGGATTTTATATAGGCAAGACAGAATGTAGGCTTAGAGACCGTATGTACGAACACGCGTACGCAATAAGGAAACTCAAAGAAACAAATGCACTGGCTAGGCACATTCAGGAGCACCCGACCCACTGTTTTAAATTCATTGGTATCGAACAAGTTGTACAGGATAGTAGAGGTGGGCCAACCCAGCTTAGACTATTGGAAAGGGAGCTGTATTGGCAAATTAGACTGGAAGTGTATCATACGCCTGGGTTGAATGAAGCATGTTCTATTTCTAGTGTGCTCCGTATTTTGAGTTTGAACAGATAAGGTAAATGTAATTTTCAAGTTGGAATTTTAATAGTTTAAGTAGGGTGTTACATCCTTCTTGTTTGACTAGAGGTTAATTTCCACTAACCTTTTTAAAGCATTTACTTTAATGTTTGACATTGACATGATTTAATCTGCATATATATATTTTTTAACATTAGTACAGTATATGTAGTTAAAAAAAAAAATTATGGTCAATGTGAAGTATTATTCCTTATTTTTATATTTTCATATTTCTAATTTTAATGTGAAGTCAATTTTTTAGTGAGTTATTTAAAAAGGAAACTTTTTAACTAGTAATTTTTATGAGTAGTGATTTTTATCACACTTTTGATGCATATAGTGTTATTTACACTGTTTTAAAGTGGGTTGTTTACAACTGAACTGTCAGTATTTTAAAGTTTTGAGCCAGTATACCTTTATTTTTCCACTTTCAATTAACTTAATTGGTTTCAGCCTAAACTTACCATGATGTCACACTATTTAAAGTTGGTTTAACAGTGTATAATGTTTTCTGAAGAAGTTTACCTAAACAGGTAAACGAAAAGTGCTTTAATAAAATTTTCTGACTATTTGGAGCTTTGTTTTTAGGCGTGGATATCCTGCACAGTCAGTGACTTTTTTATAAGCATTTTCCAGCTCTGGTTTCCTCAACGGTTCACTATTTGTTTTTTACTAGTTTGCTTTGGATTTACTTGTTATGAACATTACAGAACCAATAGATATTGCCAACACCCTGGCAGATAGGTTCAGTGCTACCTTTCCCCCCCTCCCTCTCAAAGCTGAACACTCTAAAGCCAATATCACAGCATCCATGGGACCGGACAACATCACAGGCTGCATTTTACATGAACTTCAGAATGTACTAGCTCCCTACCTATGCACTATATTCAATAATAGCCTTGCATCAGGCTTAGTGCCCCCTGAATGGTGCACAGCAACAGTTATCCCACTCTACAAAGGTGGCACCACAATGGACCATGGGACCTATTGCCCTATAGGCGTGACTAGCCTGGTTTGCAAGGGTATGGAGCACATCATGGATCTCATTCATAGAGACATTGGGTACCTCCAAACCTTTGACCCCTCCCAGTTTGGTTTTGTTAATGGCAGACCATGCCTCCTAAACCTGGTGGACTTCATAGAGACAGTTACCAAGGGATTAGATGAGGGTAGGGAGGTCCACACAGCCTACCTAGATCTCTCAAAGGCTTTCAACACCATTCCTCATTCTGGTATTATCAACATACCCATCCCCCTGAACATTAACCCCTACGTCATGTGATGGTTTGCAAAGTGGCTCACGGACAGAACCCACACAGTGGGAGTTGCATACCCTAGGACCGACTGTAAACCAGTTGCAAGTGGCGTCCCCCAGGGATCAGTCCTAGGACCCCTCATATTCGGTATATAATTCTCTGATGTACAGAAAAGCACAGGAGGGCTTTGGCTGAAAAGGTTTGCAGACAACTGGAAACTAGGGGACATAATTGTTTCCCCAGCTGTTACAGACACCCTCTGGAAGGGTCGCACTGAGACAGATACCTGGTGTCAATATCATGGCCTCAAGCTGAATGCCAAAAAGTGCATAGTCATCCCCTTTGGATATAACTAATTACCCACGGACTACCACATAGGTGCTAGTCCCCTACATACAGAAAAGGTAATAAGGGATCTGAGAACCCCAGTAGATAGCAATCACTCCTTCAATACCCATAATGACAAGGTGGTTATAATATCCTTCTACATGCCCCCCCCTAATCTCTAATGGGTTCGCATCCAGATAAAAGGAGGCCATTGTGCCTCTCTACTCATGACTTATTACACCCATTAAAGGATACAACACCCCATTTGGGATATACCTTACAAGACAACTGCAGCAGCTTGGAAGACCACAACAGTACCACACCAAGAGGATTACTGACCTCAAACAGATGATCTATGCAGCCCAACCTAAGAAACTCCAGCTGTACTTGGTTGCATACCGCATACTCACAGGTGATCTCTGCTTGACATACAAGGCCCATGTCCAACCCAGAATTGCTGGATATGCTCCACCTAAACAGAGGCCCCTGAGAGCCACATGCTCTAGGGATATACACCTAACCACAACGATGACTAGGACGTTCTGGACAGGTAGATTCCTGACCCTGACACTCCCCATGCTTTGGAACATGATTCCAGTGTACATCAGACAGGGCCCCTCACTAGCACTCTTCAAGGGAAACCTTGATGTGTGGATGGGAGACAGACGTGTACCCCTGGGATCACTGCAGTGGCTCTGCTGGACAGAGGCACAGGGAACAAATGGCTCTGCCATTCAGAGGCACAGGGAACTGACCTATGGGGGTGGCAAAAGCCAACACACTCTAGCTAGGCTTATAAATACCTTTGGTAAGACAGCCTAGTACCTACCTTTGCACTTATTACATGTCTTATGTGCATGGATAGTTAACTAGTTCTTCCATTTTACTTTGTTATCATGCTGATAAACTGTTGGGTGACTACAAGTCATATGTATCCTGTTATTGTGTATTGTAAATACCAATAGACATAACTAATGTTTGCCTAACATAACAGTAATGCTATGTAACTTGTAATACATATCTGCCTACAATACTGTACATTACACAGTTATTGGCAGAATATCCCACAATGCAAATCATAATTGCACAGTGGGCCAACCCTCGACATGTTATTCTCAGTAATACACCCATACATATGGCTACTGTTACAATATATCAACATATACTATCCCCTGTTATAGCACAAACTTGTTGGACCAGCCCTGCCACTGACAGTGGCTGGTGAGGAATATTTCTGTTCAAAGCCCTTATATAGCATCCCTTCTGGTGTATGCGGTGTTTGCCTTGTGACCTACTGCAGTACACACATAAATACTACAAGCATTACTATGCTCAACAATACATCACTACAAGATAACTGTTTCCACTATATAGATTGTGTGCACTTTAAATATTACAGAACAAGTACTAAATACACAGACATACTGAGTGTTCTACATACCTTATTAGTAACCCGAGGTGTCATTGACTGTTGATTCAATCCTTTTCAGTTTGTGTTTCAATCTTCTTTGTAACATTCTGCTGGTATATACAGATGGTTTGAATGTGTGATAAGCCATCCTTTTCTAGTTAAATATCAGTAACATGTGGTATCCTGACCACCAATTGGTGTTCTAAAGTAGGTAATTAGATGCACATCAGCTGTGCAGCTACTCCATTAGCCGATACTATGGCAACAGTGGTGTATAACTGAGTACTCCTTTTGGGAGTTGTCCGTTTGCCTTACTTTTGAGGAAGACGGCCTGGATGTGTTGTTTGTGATGTATTTCAACAGCTATATGGAGAGAGACAGAGATATATTAGCTTCATGACTCCCGTGGATTGTGTGTAATGGCTAGACTATTTTGTTCTACATGTGAGTACAGCTGTTATATTTTCGAACATTGCTACTTATGCAGGGTTTGTTTGTACCTGATACTTCTGCAGATGTTTAAGTCTGGCAAGGATGTTTGGGCAGCTCAAGGCTGTATAACTATGCATGAACTGTTATGTGGTTTACAGTGTGCTCACCAGACATCCTTGATTTGGTGTACATGTATATCATACTGTGCTGTTACTCAGTAATTGGTAACACATCCCGGTGTACACACAACCCTCTGAAACGGGATTAGTGCAAACAAACCCTGTAACATCAGCAGCTGTTCCATTGTATAACAGCAACTATTTCACATAGGGCCATGTTAGTGTGTCTCTGACAAGGTATGTTAAGGCTTCTGCAGATGTTGTACAGTGAGTGAATGATTTGTGATGTTATTACAGTTTGTATTGTAATTTGTTTGGGTGCGGGGGTGATGTTGGTGGGTGTGCATAGCCGATGCAGGTGTGTAGGAACTGCTTTTATACATAATCGATATGTGCATGAGGGTTCCTTCCCTATTTGAACACCTATCTTTTAGTGGACTAATACTATGTTAATTGCAGGCTGATTCATTAAGGCACTGTTAAGTGGTTCCTGCATAGCATGCAGGTGATGTTAGTCCTTGAATCCTTTCAGCAATACATCCGAATGTAATAAAGTGTTGCTACATGAAAGCTGTGTATTTCTGTCATAGGTATTTGCAGTCACTGGAGTTGTGTTGGTGACTGACCCTCTTTGGCTAGGGTTGCCACCTTTTCATATGGCCATAGTGGGATATTTTCAGGACATACATCAGATTTTACAGGCTGACACAAACCCATGGTCAGTACAAGGGATAGAACTTTCCTTTCTTGCCTAAATATGTGCTTATTCTTATAGCAGTTTAGTTGCTTATCCTGTTTCTTGTAACATGTAGATATTTTAGATACAGAAAAGTGCAACTATTACATTACATATGGGACATAATTATGTCCTACAATCCCAGGACATTTGCCACATTTAATATATTTGGTCAGGACACAACTGCCCAAAGAGGGACTGTCCCTCGCAAAGTGGGACAGGAGGTAACACTATCATTGGCTCATGTCCATAGCACATATTTGTAATAGTGTATAGGAATATACTCTCCATATCCTTTGTTCATAAAGGTTGGTCGTGGCAGAATGTGTGATTGCTATGGTCCATGTTATACTCATATGTAAACACTTCAACTGCTGTATACGGGATACCTATGGAATCCCAAAACCACACAGTTCCGATGCCCACAGTACTGGGCCCAGACTCCCATACCCCACATTACCAAAAGCGACAGTAACTCGCGAAAGTAACATGAACATGGAACACACACATGCACACTCAGACACACTGCTACCCACCACATCCAAACAAACCATCCTACACTATGTATGAGCAGGTGGGCAAGCCCCCCTACACCTCCCATGTAGAGGTCTGCACCCCCACACCCCCCTACTTTAATATTCTACCTCCTAGATTGCGCAGATGCACAAAGCTAACCCACACCCACACATTACAGTCCCCCAAGAACACAGGCCACACTCAGAACACACACTTACACACACTACAGCCCTCAGAAACACACTTACACACAGCAACCTACCTGAACCGCAACACCAGAAGCACTGACTAACTGTCCCTTAACATTGTGATTTTAAACCTCGCGCATCTGTTTTTTTCGGTACAGTGCTCTTTTGGACCTTAAGCCTCGGGATTACGTGCGTCGGTATGTCAAGCAGTCGGTATGTGGTAGGTATCCCATTTATATATACCTCCATGGTTATGTAGATGTTGTTAAACTATTTATATATCTACATACATATGTATATCTCCATATATTGACATATATCTCTCTCTCTCCCTCTCTCCCTCTCTATATATGATGATGTGTATATGTATATATATATATATATATATATATATATATATATGTATATATATATATATATATATATATATATATATATATATATATATATATATATATATAGATATATAGATATATATATATAAAACATACACCTTTCATTGGGTACATGCCGGTTTGTCCTATTTCCATACATTCCTACCTTTTGTGTTTTATCCTGTCAGTATACACAACTGCCATTGGTACATCTCAGGTAGCTTAGTGGTATGTTATTGTGAAGATTGTGTACACAGTTGCATGCTCTAATCCTGGCAGTGGTATTTTACCTCTCAGAGCAGGCACTGGTAGTGCAAGGGTGATTAACGCACATTTCAGTGGTTGTGTGTTCCACATGTTTATTATTCTGTGGAATATTACCTATATATGCAAGCTGTGTTTAAGGTATACTATGTAACATGTAAACATCTGAGAAGATTCCTGTCAGGGATACTCCCCATTATTTGGAACTACATCCCTGATTACATTATACAAAACCCCTCACTAACACTCCAGGGAATCCTTGCAGAGTGGGTGGAGAACAGTGGATACACCCCAGGGATCCCACAATTGGCTCTGTTCCACAGAGGGACAGTTAGTTAATCAATGGGGTGGCTACAGCAGACACTTTTTGCCTATGCTTATGAATGGCCTCAGGCAGTTGGGCATGTACCTACCTATGTATCTATGAACCTCTACATACAGTATGGACACATGCTGATAGCTTAATTTACTGTTCAGATATTGACTTACCTTGTGTCAATGGCGGTTGTGTGTACAATAGTTGAGGGCTACCTATGTAGGATGCACACAGTAGACCACCTATACATGACAATTTACAGGTGGTCGTGTGTGTGTGCCATCCATGTTTGCTGTGTGTGCAGGTGGCGAAGGGTGTCAGTCCATGAGTGCCTACACTGTCAGTGTGTGTGCTATACATTCCCTCCTTGCCAAGGCATGGGCATACTGGGCATGCCTCCGTCTACCTACTGGGGCTAGCACAGGGTGTTTGTGGTCTGAGTCCCTCTGTGCCTGTGGGTCCCTTGGCAATGGTAGTGGGCTGTGAGGGCCTTCACCATTCTGTCCCTGCTGCAGCTGTTTCCACAGGATCATATTGTGTAGCATGGCACATAGCCTGGAGAGTACTGCAAGACTCCACCAGATATGTCCAAGCAACAGAAACATGATTTCAGCATCCCAAACACGCACTCTATGATGATTCTGGTTTCTGCGTGTGACTCATTATGGCATTCTTGCGTGGCTGTGTGTGCATTTCTGATGGTAGTCATCATCCATGGTTCCAGTGCATAGCCAGCATTCCCCACCAGGTGGCCATATGGGATGTCCCCCCTGGCAAATACCTGATACAGCCGTGTGGCATGCCAGATGTGTGAGTCATGATAGCTTCCAGGGCTGCCAGCACACACATCCATGATAATGCCCTGGGCATTGCACAAGACCTGGCAGTTGATGAAGGGGTATCCCTTGCAGTTTATGTAGCGCCTACCCTGCTCACCAGCTGGTGACTTGATGTGTATGTGCGTGCAGTCTATTGCACCCAGTACCTCCAGTTAGTCTGCCACATGGTGGAAAAGACGCATATTGCTGGCCAACTGCTCCTGCATTCGGGGGAAGTATATGTGCTCATTGACATGTGGTAACATGGTATCCAGGAACTGGTGGAGTACCCTGGATGCTGATGCCTGTCAGATCCCCATGATATCCCTAGTTGGCCTTTGGAAGGTACCTGTGGCTAGTATTCTCAAGCTTGCACATACCTTCATGTCCACTGGGATGGGTTCCCATCTGTTACTTCTGGCTCTGAGGCATGGCTGGCACAGCTCAACAAGTTGCTGTATGATGTCCCTGTCCACCCTGTAATGCTCTACTATCTCCAGATCATGTAGCCCCTGGTAGGTTACCCTGGGTGTGAACACTCTTCTCCTCCTCCGGTGCCTGAGATGGTTGTCAGCATCATCCTCCACACCACCATCAGTCTCCAACACATGCTGGTGAATCAAAGCTATGGCGGCCCCTAACATGTACATATTAAAAGTTCCCTGTCTGTATGCACCAATGTTGCAGAGTGTCTGGGAATACACAAGTGTGTGTATGGGGCTTTCACACCTTATAGTATTGTGCAATGGATGATGCTGGTGTAATTGGGTGTGTTTGTGAAATTCCAGCTGCGGGGTATCTTAATTATTGGTTTTACAGCAGGTACTGCTATTGTGGGGCCTTTGGTGCCAAATTATGCTTGGCTGCTGTGATTCATCTATTGCCCTTTACTTCAATTTTCAACCCGATTCCCCTCCCATTGTCAGGCATGCATCCAGCTGCCAGATTTCTTGTTTGTACTTTCACAACCCAGGATTGTGTTGGGAAATGTGTTATGTAGCTGATCTACTGCAAGTTTGCTTTGTTCTGTTGTGACAGTTCTCTTTTCTTTGTTGTACAGCACCTCCCCTTTCCTGTTCTGCAGGTAGCTGCTAGCAGCCTTGTTAGCTGTTGTCAATGGCCCACTGTGAGTTCCTCGGTGTTAATCACTCATTTGTACTCCAATTACCATGCTGCAGCATTTCCTTATTGTCTTCCCCTATCCTTCCTGTTTCAGCTGTGGTGCACACCGCGCAAAGCCATTTACCGGGTTTCGAGCACATTTTCATCCACGTTCACATGCACTTTCAATTACCTTGTGTACTCTCAGCTAAGCAAAGCTATATCTGCGGCTTTGCTTAGCAACAGGCAACCTGGATTAGCAATGATCCAATGTGCTTACAGCTATGGTGGTGCATCCCTCTCTTGATGTCATGTTTACCTCCAGGCCACTCCTCAGTGTTGTACCGCTATGCTGTGTAGTACATCCTTATGCCAGTGGGGCATTTGCGATTCAGTATTACTTGACTCATTTGCATGGCATTGACTACTAATTCCTAGTTACCGCGCAGAACACTGTCACAGACCCTTAGCAACCCTTGCACCATTGTTGTGGTGTAGCATGCGTGCCATTGATTATTATGGGGAATTCATGAATTGTGTTACATTGTAGTTTTATGACATCTAAATATATTTTCCTTGTGATCCCATTTGCACACAGATGCACTGCGGTTTTACTTTGCGTTAGTGTGGTCGTAACATTAAATGTTAGTTTTTATGTGTTATGCATGTTTTTTTATGCCATTGGCTATATATTTAGCCATTGCAATATATTAACATTATAATACGTACGTTTGGTCCACTTTCATGGCTTCGATTTTATGTTTTAAAAAATGTAAACCGTTTTTTTGGTTTACATTTCTTCATGCTTACGCTACGCCTGCACCACTTCGTGAATCGCTATATACCTTCATTTGCATGCTACACTGCTGCACATGGGGTAATTAGCATACATGTGCTGGGAGCTGCGCAGCTCTGGCGTATGCTGGTAGTGCACGTGGAAAAAGCTCGTACCTCAATTGCTCGGCGGCCATATTTGGCGCTAGATCGCCGACGCTACTCCGACGCCTGGCGCATGCTTCATGAATCCCGGGGAGTATATATTTACAGTGACATCAAAGTTCAAAATCACAGGAAATAACATTGCAGGACAGTCTCAAATAAAAACAAAATATTTAAACTAAGTGTTGCTATATTCTTGACTATATCTAATAGAATTATACTGTTCCCTAGACTTACTTACTCAGAGCAAGGCAAATATGTGGTGAATGAATCTTGCCTCGTCCAAGACAGAATACAGAATGCTGTCTCTTATTAAGGGACTTCTCAAATTAATATCTCAAATATTACTGCTGGGATAACTTGCAGAATGACATCATTGCTTGTCATCTGACTCCTAGTTCCCATGCTCAAAACAACAATTGATGGAAGCTGGTAGCATTTAGCACCTGCCTGTGAAAATGCATAGACCTCAGATGTTTTGGCAGATGGCAGAAGCCATAAAACAATTTACATTCCTCCACATTTAAAGACAATACAGAACACATCTCAGCACAGACATTATGTCTCCTTGCTGCCACAATGAGATTTAATTTCAGTTATTTTTCTGAAGTTAACCTGTATTCCCGTTTTCATTGTTAAAATTTACATTTAAACAGTTACAACAGTGCATGTACATTTCTGTTCTTTTCCAGTAGGGTACACAGTGGATACATTTCAAGAATAAGTGCTGTACAAAATATCTCTGCAGCACACATCTGTACAAACCATCTTATATGACATACAGTTTTAACACATTTGTAATTTGTAGTGCTGTACAAGGACCCAAACACAGCAGGGGCTGATTTTACATTACATGAAATTGTCCAAAATTAAAACAAAGTGGACACATAACAAAACACTTTAACATAAGGTTAAAAAAATCAATGAATCAGATATACTAAACACACTACTTTCTAAACTCAAAGGATGCACATTATTAAGAATAATATAACTAAATATAAAATTGGATGTAATACCATACAAGAAATTGGACACAAAAATATAATGTGAGAAATTATTGCAGTCCACCTGTTACCAAATCTGATTCTTAACTCAGAAAGTACAGCCTAAGTCTACAAATAAGGACCATTATAATTACTGGACTGCCAAAATTCAATAAAATCTAAGAATATACAGATATTGATGTATTAATATGAATCTGTTTAGGACACATTTTGATTATGATGCATGTTTATAGTCACACAAAATTAAAGGTAAGGATACTGGCTGCAAATGATTGTCACTGTTGAAGTGATACCCTGACCTTATGTGCAAAAATGGGACAAAGGGATTGTGGATGGATGGATGGGTTTGCATGCAATAACAGGTATAAACATGCATCACAGAACTAATAAGTGCATAGATCACTGATTTTGTTTTGAAAGGCTGCGAAACTGCAACTGCATTTCCCAATATGTCACAGGATAAGAAATAATTAATTAATTAACATAAATTCTGAATAGATTAACTAATGGCATTATGGTTAAGATTAGAATGAGCACATTCTTGTGGACATAAGGATGTTCTAGGCAGGTATAAGAGTGGTGAAATACCAGAACAGTCTACAGATAGATTTGCGATTGAAAGTGAAATTTTGGGAAGGTGCTATCGGGCATAGTAATAACATATTCAAAGTGCAGCTGAACTGTGTGTATACAGGTGTTACAGGCCCAGTCCACAAATGTCCTTATACTCCTGTAGCTATAATGAGACACATGAGTAGCCAGACAGCTGGAAGGATACAGTTTTTCCAACAGCTATGTTGCTGAGCAGTGTGACAGTATATTATGCTTGGCTCCACAGTTCACAGCACTTTTCTGACATTTCCACAAGGATCCTTGAAGCTGAAGACATCTGATAATGCCTACAGATCCTGCCATCACATGCTGACATTTCCACAGGGATCCATGAAGCCAAAGAAATCTGATAATGTCTGTAGACCCATCCACCACATTCTTACACAAATGCATCAACAGCTGCAACATCTCCACTTCATATCATAGCCTGCTAGAGCACTTAAACTCCATCTTATTTTGTGTATCTGACTTTAATCTCTTTTTTAAATACTTGCATTAACTTAAGAAAGCAACAAAAGCAACCAAAGGAGTAGTCCACACATGATTTATTCAATGAAGCACTTTTCATCTGATTAGTAACCAGGACTTCTTCAGATAAAAATGTCTAAAAATATCCTTACTTAAATACAACATCAAAAAGGTCACATGATCAAATTAGGGTAATGACTACACACTTCCTCCAAAAATGTAACCTTCTGTTTGCTTGAAAACATTTAAAACTACATCAGTAGAAATAATAAAAAAATCAAAATACATTTAAACTACATAGCAGCACAACAGCAAAATTCTTGTGGTAACTCTATAACAACCTAAAATGTTACCTTCACTCTGTTTTTCATATATATGTAGGCAAATACATACTCTTTATCTTAACAAACCCTTCAGTTTTAAAAGACATAAAATAGAACATGTCTCGTTTAATCCTGGGTAGCAACAAGCATTTAAACGAATTTACCACATCAAGTCAAGTTTTTCTAATAATAACCCAGTTCTTTATTATTAGAAAAACTTGAATTGATGTGGCAAATTCGTGTAAATGCTTTTTGCTACCCAGGGTTAAATGAGATGTGTTCTATTTCATGCCTTTTAAAACTGAAGTGTTTATTAAGATAAAGAGTACGTATTTGCCTGTATATATATATATATATATATATATATATATATATATATATATATATATGTATATATATAAAAACAGAGTGACGGTAACACTTTAGTTTGTTATAGAGCTGCTATGTATTTTGAATGTATTTTGAAAATTTAATTATTTCTAGTTGATGTAGTTTTAAATGTTTTCAAGCACAGAAAGGGTTACATTTTTGCAGGGAAGTGTGTAGTCATTACCCTAATTTGATCATGTGACTTCTTTGAAGTTTTATTTAAGTAGGGATGTTTTTAGACATTTTTATCTGAAGAAGTCCTGGTTACTAGTCGGATGAAAAGTACTTCATTGAATAAATCTTGTGTGGACTACTCCTTTGGTTGCTTTTGTTGCTTTCGTTGGTTTGTTTGTTTGGATTTCTAGCTTCCACTTGCATTAACTTTAATGGGGTATGTCTCTAGCTCTGTCCGTTTTTATCATATTGTCCCACTACAGCATTTTGACTACAGTTCTGCTAAATTATACTTCCTCAATCACAAATCATCACAAACTGAATTTAAACTAGTCTGTTATACTGGAAATAGTCTTTTCACATTAATTTTACCACTAGACTGAAACATTTTACATCCATCTTGTCTCAGTCTACAGTTGCAGGTGTATGGGGTATGTATCTACACACTGAGGATAAAAGGACTTTGCAAAGACCAGAAAAAAATCAGTCTGTTATATTTTTTCCTTCAGGAAGCAATATTTTGTGGTTCTATTTGCTTAACAGATGAGAGTCTTAGAACCCTGATTTGCAAAACTGCCCTAATTTCGCCATATATAATGACATCAGCATGTGCATGGTTCAGGTTACTTTAATGTAAAACCCTAATTTTCTGACACAGATTCTAATCTGCCTACTGCATATATAATCTTTGCATACAGACGTACTGTAAAGCATAGATATGAAGATTAGAATTTTGCTACCAGTACAAGGGCCTGGAAGTAGTCCATGCTAACCCCTTAGTACACATGTTAGTAATGGGTGTAAATCCTCCAGATGGACATCAATTAACCCACAAGCAATGACACTTCATCAAATATGGAAGATATGTTTCAGCAGCTGCCTGACATTAAATGCCTTACTGAAAACCAATCTGGGTGTTACAAGTATTTGCTACTACAGCTAGTGTGTTAATGGGCAAGAGTTATATGAAGACTGACAGTGCTTCTGCGTTTGCTAGTATTATCTCTTCTCTTATGCCTTACTCTGTCCCTGCTTTGAATAGGAGATACTATGAATACTGCTACAGCAATGCTTAAGAAGCAGCTTTGCTCAAGGTCTGGCAGCAGTTGAGTGCATAAACAATATTATTTTTTATACATTCATATGTAAATACTAAGCTAGCTGCCCTTGTGGGCTGTATTAAGTCTAGCCCATTTTCCTTCCAAAGCTAAGAATCACTCCTTGCACCTTATGCCTGTGAGTTGAACACCTTAACCATTATATCATCGCCCAATGGTTGAGGTACAATCTAGTGCACATACAGATGGCCATGGAAAGAAGGGTTCCAACATGCTGAATACTTGAGAAATCAAAGCTTGAACATTGTACCTCTCATAAGTCTGTGGCATCAGGAAAGAAAATCATCTCAGCCAAAGTGACATCCAGACATGAAAAGTTAGTATATCAGCACAGTCTTATAAATAATTTTAGAGGATAATAGATATAACAGGCATCCCTCATTAAGCAAGCTCTGTCCATCTAAGAAAATGTATACACACCCTCATTTCTTCTACATCCAACACACACGCATGCACGTACACATATACACACACACACATACCTGCATTTATGCACAAACACACACACAAACACATATCCAAACATGGGTGACAGCTGTATGCACAGTCCTAAAAGTAATTCATAACTAAAATATAAAATCAAAAACAGATTTAAAGATTTTAATGTGTTTTCAGTGTTCTCAGCCTACAGCTGTTTTTACTTGACTCTCTCTGCTGTCATTTTACAAACTCAGCAATATTCCTTGCACAGCCATTTATTGACATGTTTCAGAGTTATGCAGAACACATTTATGAAGAAAGTCTGATTAGGGAGAAGTCAAAAGAAGGTTATCAAAAAGACCAGCAAGTAAAGGATAATATGAAAAAAAATGTCTTCAAAAGTCTTTTTATAAGGTCGCTTTCAGTGAATACACAGCTTTTAAACATCAGTGAGTTCTTCTCAAACACATTTCCCATGATATTTATCAATTATGTCAGCTAACCTTTCTGAGCTATAAACAAAATGAACAGTTGATCTTACAAGGACTAGGCCAGTTTCCAATGTTGAACACAAGCATGCAGTCCCATATGGGTATTTGTATAAGCACACTGGTATGCTGAGCCATACATCTGATCAGAGACATTATTTATTTTTAATCTTGTAAGGCAAAGATTTTATATATATATATAAATATATATATATATATATATATATATATATATATATATATATACACACACATTACTCACTTCATCTCATGCTGTACTGTTTACCACCTGCTTTTAAATACCAGCACTATATTTTTTTCAGATGAGCTCTTTCATGAGGTTGGCATATGAGGCTTTAGAGCTGCCTGTTTCAGTTTTACTGAGACGAAAATACTTCACACCAGCTGGTACCCATCTGGTCTGGAAGGCAGCTTAAAGGGGAGGGTTTCACATCAAAAGAAGAAACTGAAAATGTAAAGTGAGATACAAAGATAGAAAAAAGCAGGAAGCACAACCCAGCAGTGCCTCAATCAAACAATGAAACTGAGAATGACACATTACTAATTAAGAGTCTAATAAATGTGGATTTAACTAATGCTAGCTTTGCTCTTCTGGTTCTATGGTTTATAAAGATTTTTTTTCCTTTGCTAATATAACTTCCTTTTAGAATACTTGAATTGTGTCTCTTTTGATCGACACATTTTTTGATTTACATTTTGTTTTGTACTAGTATCATTTAATTTCATAACAGAATAACAGTAACCATTTGAAATCTTAGGACGCAGTTGGGCAAGTCCCAAAATATGGAGACTGAATGTCCGAAAGAACAGACTTACATATATTAAGTCCAAGATGACATTTTTTGGAATATTCCCTTTTCTCCAAGGTATGGTGATCTTGGAGTTGGCATATACAAGTTAATGGATTGTGGAGGAAGGCTTGCCCTCCCTGCAGAAAGAAGTTTTAAGGAAAAGTGTGATTTTCGAGATTCACTCTTCTCTGGGTTTTTAGTCCTTCTTTTTCAGCTTTTCAGCACTCAGTATTTCACGTGAAGGCATTTCAATAGGGTGCCTTTCATAATTGCTGGGAAAATTATGCTTTCAGTATATTTTGAACCCAGTTCCCGATCCACATAAAACAAGAGAAAAGAATGCCACTGAGTCTAAGCAATCATTTGACAAATCAGGGGCTCAACCCCCCCAAAAAAAATGTTTTCTTATCTTACAAGCAGTGCCTACTCCTGCAAGTTGTAATATTTAGGTAGGAGCACCACAGAAGTTGCCTGTTACCTTGGAATCAACAACATATCCTTAATGGAGTACATGGACCAAATAGTGAATACTCTGAATCATTTATACTTATTTCCACACACTTTTACAGAAAAGGAGAATTTCTGAAATAGACAGTTTATTTATTCACAAATATCCAGATATTCCTAGAAAGTGAATTATGGGCATGCTTTACATGTTTGTTATTATGGCATTATAAATGGTGAATTTGATGCTCAGACACAACTTTCAACAGATTCAGAAAGAAATATAGGCAAGTCATATAGGTAAGTAATATAGGTAAGTATTATAGATAAGTTTTCAATTTTGCCACGTTTATTTTTCTGTCCCAGAATGGATAATAACACAGATCTGTAACATTGCAGGAAGGAAGGTAGCAAAATGAAAATAGTACATAAGAAAATGAAAAGAGAAAATGTTGTTTCACGAAGTACAGTTCACATGAAAGAACTAAAACGTGTTTGTCATATTGATCACTGCTGAAGCAGCCTTAGCTAAATAGGTTATATCCTGCCAAGGATATCACAGCCAGCCAGCTTCCAAACCTTCAAGGCACCTTCCATGCACTCAGACCTGAGCCATCTAAAAAGACAACTTTGATTACCAAGCAATCCAGATATTTCATGTTACCAAAGAGAGCGTTCCTCTCTGGGCTTTTGAGGATCAACCATCTGCTTGTGCTGTTCCTTTGCTGGGCAAATAAGTTCCCTTTGGGGAAAAAACTTTCACATAAAAAAGTACATTGTTAAATGTACTTTCCTGCTTAAGATGGTTATTTTTTTATCTTGGAGTTTGTGTTTTAACAGACTACCACAAGACTTAACTGTACTTTTAAATGGGAGCTCGCTTTTTCCTGACGACTTGAAATTATTATAAAGTAGTTAAAAATATTTTTTTTCTGTGAAACAAATTGTGTTTATTTCATTTTGGGGGTTGGCAAAGTGTATTAAAGTGCTTTTTACTATGATTTGTGGGGAAAAGTGACTTATAACAACTTTAAGTTTTTACAGGCTTATGCTGCTTGCTTTTTTTGTTAAGAGACAGCATTTTTGGCTTGACCATGAAACAAACTACTGATGTCACAGTCAGTCCTTATTCCAGACACAAAAATGAAAAGTTAAGGAAACTGACTTTGGCTCCACAGCAGACTAGCAGTTTGCCTCAGCCACAGGTGGGTAACTGCTGTGACCATAGCTCGTTTCCCAGACAACTCATCTTTTTCCCCAGAACCCTCTGGTTGTAGCACAGAGTGCCATTATGGACTGAGGGTTAGCCACATCCTTTGCAGCTGTTGGGGTCCTCTCAGTGGCAAAGGAGAGCTAGTCTTGTCAGTCTTGGGAGAAGTGCCAGAGAAGATATCCCTAGTTAGTCAAAAAGGTGTGCCTATCCCTGGGAAGCAATTGCTGTCATGAATAAACCTGTTTGGCCCAAATTTTCTGTCAAAAAAGAACAGAAAACTAAACATTTGTCTACTCCTGTAGGAGTCTTTCAAGACAAGAGTAGTTTATTAGGTCTGGCTTATGCTTTTGTTCAGGCTATTGATCCTTTTTATAAGGTGGTTTATAGTAAAAGAAAAAAAAGATTGTTCCTTTCCTGCAGAGATTCAAAATAATGAATCTCAACAGGAAGATGAAGGGACAGATGCAAATTTTTCTCCTCTGATTTCTGATTCAGATTCAGAGAAGAGTGTGGTATCTGAATCTTCCTGTGAAGGATTCTCTTAATCTGTGAATATTTCCAGAATGTGCCAGTATTTTCAGTGGGAGAACACTGACATTTCTAAGTCTCTCAGAAAATACTCTGAACTGTTTCAAATGGAATTTAAAGAACCTTCTCCCATTCCTCAGTGTTTCAGTATTGGAGGATATGTTTGTCACAGCATATAACTTCTCTGTTAGCCAGCTAGCTGCTCCTAAGAATGCATACAGATTGTATAAGTTCCTCAATCTTTTAAGATATTATACACTTATCCCAAAGCTGACCCAGCAGCCATAGCTTTAGTTAATCCTAATGCTGCTAAATATTTAGTTAAAGGACAACAATGGGATTATATTATTAAATGCTCAGCTTCTCTGTCCTTTCTCTCTATATTTATTGCCTCTGCTATGAATAAGCAACAACTCAGCAGTCAAAATATTTTAAACTGACTGTTTCGGTCCACTAGAACAGTACCTTACTGTACTGTGGTAGTTTCACTTTCTAAAACGGTTATCTTGCCCTGGAAAAGTCTCCAATTCATTGATGTCATCAAGGCCACTGAATACAAGTAGATTTTTGGCCAATTCCCTCCCCTAACTGACATCACCATGACTATCCTAAAAACCCACCCATGCTGTGATGTCACAGCTCTCTAGTCCTTCCCTTACCCATACAGAAAGTAAAAGCTAGAACAAGAAAAGAGTATATGAGTCAAGTCTCCTGTTGTGAGCTGTCAGTCAAAGAAAGTAACAGCTCACATTACCCTTAACACTTTGACAGCTAGGGAAATTAGGTATGAAGGGCAATTGGAGATGAGTCAAAGTAGTGAAATTCAGGCTTCATCAAAAACTGCAGTCTAACCATTGTAAAAAAGAAGCAGCAGTAAAAAGCACTTTGAAAATCTGTTCTGTGGCATTTGCACTGTTTGTACTTTAAGTAGTCATTGAACGGCATGAAATGTTACTTATAACTGACTGAAAGACAGCAGTATATGCATGTAAAATCAATGCAGTGACATGAGCTTTAGTAAGAAAGAGACCTGCATGATGTAACATTTTACATACTAGCACTGCATTGTGGGATACATAGAGGCAGACTAAACAATTAGAATTACTTCAAGATGCCAGACCCCATGTGGCCAGACTTAGAAATTATGTATAAAAACATTTAAAACCTGCAAATAGTCCCAAAGTGGTGTTAAAATGTAGGAAACACCAAACCATGACAAAATAAACATGTTTTTTGAGTCTGTGGGTGAAGCTCTCCATTAATTCCAGTCCTACAATTTCTGACAGGGATGGGATGATAATTGATAAGTATGGGAAAAGGTATGTGCTCCTGCAACTTTGATTTTCAGAATTTTGAATTGTTAGGCTCATATGTTAATGTTTATTCTGACTAATTGTGAAATAATGAGGAATGTTTTGTCTCTTGTTTCTTCTTGTAAGGACAAATCTGCTTTAAATTGTTTAATTTATTCCATTTCAAAGATCACAACTCATTGTTTAAAGTATGTGTGTATGACTTTGTTGATACTTCAAATGGTGCTATAGTCACTGGTACTGTTTTAATGAGGTTAGCCTGACCGTGCTCTCAGAATCTCCCAGATGATGCAAAAATGACATTAAAATTCTCTTTTGGACAACAATTTAGTTTTTGATCTCCCTGCTGCAGAATTTATCAAAAAGTGTGATAAGAGGGGCAAACAGGGAATCTCTAAGATTTTTCATTCCTCCTATTCCAAATTTTCTAATTGATTCTCTAACCCCTCATCTAAAATTTGCAAGACACAAAATAAACAGTTTTATCAAAATGCTGGTAAACAGACATTTAAGACATGGCAAGGAGGATCCAAAAAGAATACAAACACCCCCACCCCCAAAACCAAGGACAGTCCAACAAAAAGAAATGACTATTTAAGGGGCTTTGTCCCCTACTCCCATCCTGGCAGTCTATTTTCCCTTCCAGAAAGTATGAATCTCCACTTTGCTCTTTGGTAACAGATAGTTTCATACAAATCAAGTCTGAAGTTCATTCACCAAGATTATAGATGGCAGTGGGAGGAAATTGCTCCTTTCCAAGGGTTAATTCCTCATCCACAGGTCAGACTCTTCTATTTCCCCCTGTCCATCAGCACATGTCTTAGTGAGGGATAGAGACACCAAAGATGGTCGCAAGCATTTAAATATCAGAGATGCTTGCTTTGAAAAAGATACTCAACACTCTGAATCATCTTTGGTGGCCTGGACCTCTTCGAGTTGTTACAGACAATTACACAGCCATGTGGTACATCAATAAACAAAGAAACCCTGGTTTTACTCCTTTTGCAGACTAGCCATGTTAGCTTGGAATATAACTTCACAGCACAATCACATTCTACAAGCATGTTACAACGTGTCAAAGCAAAACTGTGTGACAGATTACTGAGCAGGGCAAAGGCAAACCCTTATGAGTAGAAATTAGATCAGGGGTCCTCCAACATTTGATCCATCTGTGGGGAGTTCCTCAAGTAGATATTTTTGCCTCCTCTCTGAACAATCAGCTGGCAAAATTCTGCTCCAGGGTTCCATGCAAGATGCCTTTTCTTTTCTTTTCCTTGAACAGGACTGTTCCAATATGCTTTTCCAACTTTTCCTCTGATATCCAGGGTACTTCAGAAGATTCAGAAGGAATCCTCCAAGATCATTTTGGTGACCCCCTTCTGGCCCAGGCAACAGTGTCTCTCCATTCTCTTGTAAATGGCCAGAGGCAATTACTATAAGCTTCCTCACAGAATAGGTCTACTCACACAAGATCAGGGATGCTTGATATACCCCAACCCCAATCAACTTCAAGTGACTGACTGCGTGACTCAGTTTTAATACTTTTTAGGTACTGCATTCGTAAGGACATTCAGCAGGTACTAATAAAGGCAAGATAGCCTCCTACTAGAAAATCATGCATTAACAAATGGAAAAGGTTTTCTAGTTGGTGCCAACAACATATCCAGGACCCATTCAGGGCTAGCATTTCTCTGGTTTTACAATATTTGAGTGAGTTACTATCCTTTGGCCTTTCTTACTCTTCCATCAAGGTTAATTTATTGGTCATGTCAGCATGTCTGATCAAGGATACTCCTCTTTCAATGCATGCTTATCTCAAAATGTTTTTGAAAGGGGTTTTGCATAAGAGACCTCCAAGAAAACCAGTGGCTCCTCCTTGGGAACTTAATTTTGTGTTAGAGAAGCTAACATTTGTTCTGTTTGAGCCAGCTCATCTGGATGACTTAGGTTCATAGGTTCATAGGTTCATAGGTTTATAATAGGCTATCTGCCCTAAGGCATTTATAAGCCTAGCCCAAAGTTTTGTGGCTTACGCCACCCCTTATATAAAAAAATACTGTGCCCATTAGTTTGTTGTGCCTCTGTCCAGCAGTGACACAGAGATGATTCCCGGGGTAAACCTACGATCTCCCATCCACAGGTCAAGATTTCTCTTGAATAGAGCCAGCGAGGTGCTCTGCCTCACATGGACCGGGATTTTATTCCACAGCATAGGGAGTCTCTGAGTGATAAATCTATCCCTCCAGCACGTCCTATTTATATCCATGCTAAGGTTTAAGTCGCTTGCTCTAGTGGTTTTGGTGGATTTGGATTTTTTGAGGTGGAGCATGTCCATTAATTCTGGGTTGGACATGGCCTTGTATGTCAGGCACATGTCACCTCTGAGCAGACGGTATGTGACTGAATAGAGCTGGAGTTTCTTCAATCTGGCAGCATATGACAGATTTTGGAGTCCCTTTATCCTTTTGGTGAGGAACTTTTGGGGTCTCTCCAACTGCTGCAGATGTTGGGTGAGATACATCCCGAATGGGGCATTGTACTCGATCATTGGTCTGATAAGTGAAGAGTACAGGGGAACAATGACCTCACTAGATCTGGATGTGAATCCCTTCATGATCAGGTGGACAATGTAGAAGGTCTTTCTAACCACTTTAGCAACGTGAGTGTCAAAAGAAAGGCCACTGTCAACCTGGGTCCCCAGGTCCCTGATAACCTCTTCTGTGCTTAGTGGATTGCCACCTATATGGTAGCTTGGGGTTATCTTGTTTTTCCCGAAGGGTATGACTATACATTTTTTGGCGTTTAACTTCAGGCCATGGCTCTGGCACCAGCTATCTGTTTCCGTGAGTCTCTTCTGAAGGATATCCGTGTCCGATGTACTTTCCACTATTTCACCCAGTTTGCAGTCGTCTGCAAACTTTGTCAGCCAAAGTCCTCTCATGTTGGCCTGTACTTCTGAGAAGTAGATGCCGAACAATAGGGGGCCAAAGACCGAGCCCTGTGGGACACCACTTGTGACCGGCTTGGAGTCTGACATAGTGCCAGCAACTCTAACCCTGTGGGTTCTGTCCTTAAGCCAGTTTGCAACCCATCTTGTGACATATGGGTTTACATTTAAGCTGGTAAGTATTTCTACAATACCCGAGTGGGGTATTGTGTTGAAAGCCTTTGCAAGGTCAAGGTAGGCTGTATGGACTGCCTTTCCCTCATCAATGGCCTTGGTGACTGTTTCGAAGAAGTCAACCAAGTTCAAAAGGCATGATCTGCCCTTGATGAAGCCAAACTGGGTCGGGTCCAATGTCTGCAAGTCCCCTATATCTTTGTTTATGAGCTCCATTATGATCCTCTCCATAGCTTTGCAGACTAGACTTGTTAAGTTTATGGGGCAGTAATTACCAGGGTCCATAGAGGCACCGCCTTTGTGGAGTGGGACCACAGTTGCCGTATGCCACTCCTTGGGCATGTATCCTGTGGTAAGGCTGAGATTAAACAGCTGCCTTATGTGCGGGATTAATTCCTCATTTAGCTCGTGTAGCACACAGCCGGGGACACCATCCAGTCCCATTGATGCTGTGTTTTTAGCTTTAGAGAGAGCAGCTTTCACCTGTGCATTTGAGATGTCTGGGAGGCTACACTCCGCTGGGATAGTTATCTCTCCTTTAGGGGGGGAGAGGGGGGTGATGTTTGCACTGAACCTGTCTGCCAGTATGTTGGCAATGTCTGTGGGTTCAGTGATTTTTGTATCATTTTGGACTAATTCTGAGCATATCTGGGAGTTTCCACCCAGGTTCCTAACATAGCTGAAAAAGGCCTTATGATTGTCCTTTGAATCCATGGCAATTTTTCTCTCAAAATTGGCCTTAGTTGATTTTATGAGTGCTCGTATTTTTTTACTGATAATGATCAGGGGTGACTTCCCTTTTATGGATTTTGTTCTATCATGTAATAGCTTTCTCCTCTTATTGTAAAGTTTGTTAATGGCTGGGGTCCACCAGACTGGACGTTGCCCTTTGTGGAAAGAGTCTTGGTTTTATTTGGGATTGCCTGATCCATGCAGTCCTGGAGGTGTTCATAGAAGGCATTTGTAAGGGCTTCCGCAGCTTGGGTTGTGGTTTCCACTGGCTCAGGGGCCTTGAAGGATACCACACCAGACTTGAGTAGTGTGAAGTTTGCTTTAGAGAAGTTCTTCACTGTGGTCTTTTTTGTTTGGGGTGGGGGCGGGATGTGGATTTCCAGTGAGATTAGTTTATGATCAGATCTCACCAATGAGGGATATACTTCCGGTGTGGAGCATTTTGTCCCCATGTTTGTGATAATGAGATCTAGTACATTTTCTCCTCTCATGGGAACAGTGACTAGCTGTTCCATGGCATTTGAATTTATGAACTCCAGGAAGCGTTGGGCTAGAAAGTTAGGGCTTGAGTAATGTTCCCAGTCTATATTCGGGTAGTTGAAGTCACCCAATATGATGGTGTTTGGAGATACATTTATACCCTCCGGTGTCTTCAGGAAGGCTGTGTGGGGTTCCTGAGTTTGAGAGGGTGGCCTGTAGCATGCTACAATTTGTAGAGCAGTTTTGCCCATGGTTAGTTGCACCTGGATGGTTTCTGAAGCTTCGTGCATTGCCACCAACCTGGAGGTGTGGGTATCTTTTATGAATATGGATACACCCCCTCCTTTTGTGGTGTGGTCCGGGTTTTGGTGCCGGAACGCATGATATGAGGTAAAACCTAATCATGCCGGGGTGCTCTCAGGAGCCTTGAACCAGGTTTCAGTTACAGCACAGACATCAATGTTCTCCATACTGAGAAGGGCCTCGAGTGCGTGCATTTTGAGATTTAGACTTCTGGCATTGAGCAGCATTACCCTCAGTTTCTTCCCATTTTTGTTTTCTAGGGTGGTAGGTTTAGAATTTGAGCCTTGCCTAAAAAAGGGACTATGGGGGTGGCAAGAGCCTTAGCCAATATCCGGAATCCCAGGGGTGACAGGTGCAAGCCGCCCCTTGCGAAGCAGTATGGCTTCTCAAGCTTGTCATCCCAGGCAGACAGACACTGGATCCCCTTTGAATGACACCAGACATTAAGCCAATTGTTAAAGCTGATCATCTTGTCTCTATATTGTGGCATCATTCTTGGTGAAGGAAGGATACTGCTCAGGGTCAGGGTCATACCTGCCTGGGCTACATAATCAGAGAGCTCCTCTATGTCTCTTTTCATGTAGTCCAGGGAGGTACGTCTCAGGTCGTTCACACCAGCATGGACAATGACTGTGTCATATTTGTACTTGCCGTGGAGTGACCCAAGTGCTTGTGTTATGTGGCGGATTCTAGCGCCCGATAGGCAGCTTACTGTGACCCTCTCCTTGTTCATCCTGGTGAGTGGGACATCAGTGTGTCTGACTATGGAGTCACCTATGACAAGTATGTTTGGTGTGGTATTTGGCCTTAAGGGCTGTGACTGCTTTGCACACTGATTTTGTGGTTTATGTGTTGCTTGTGGGGTGTCTTGAGGTAGCAGTTGTTTGGGTGTCTGCTTTGGAGGCCTCTGCTGTTTAGGTAAATTTTTACTCAGAGCCTCCGAGTATGTCTTTGTGTGTTTATGTGTTTGATTCAGTGGTGTGGTAGCATTATGTGAGGCTGGTTTTGTGGTGTGTGTAGTTGCCTTCTCCTCCTGTCTGGTCTTGCCAGTCCTGAGTTGAGAGAGCTCAGCCTCCAGTTTGGCTAAATAGCTGCATCTCTCGCAAGTATTTGTGTTATGTGGGAGGAGGAGAGGGTTGTCTGTGTACATGAGGCAGTTATAACATTGCCTCAAGATTCCCAGATTCACCAGCTGGACCGGAGAGGAGATTGACAACTGACCTTTGGACATGCTAGAATAGCATTGGGAATCCCTTAATAATTGTAAACAAGGGCCAGTGGGGAGTGAGGGTGTAGTGTTTTTAATTTTTAGTGCTGACTTATATAATTGCTTTAGTGAGCAAGTGCCAGGTAACTTGAGTGCAATGTGTTACAAGTAACTAAATGCAAAAACGACAAACAGTAACTTTCTTTCAAGTGAAACAAGGAAATAAGTACAGTAAGCAATGCAGATATCACTAGTGATCCACAGAAGAGCTGAGAAGCCGCCTATTAGGTGGAATTAACGTTCCAGGAAAATAACAAGCAAACAAACAACAAGCATATAAACAAAGTTAGATTCAGCAGGCCTGGATCTAGTCTATGCTACAGCAAACAAGGTGTACCAATTTCAGTAAGATACAGTTCAAATATTCAGGCACTATAAACCTTTAACCAGAAATTCCCAGCTCAGAAGGGCAGAGTCCAGCCTCTTCTCCCACAAGAGTGCAGACCACGAACCTTCTTAATGTAAAATAACTGGCCTGAAGCCCAAGTGCCTAAACCAGAACTAATACACTTGGACACTGGGCTCTCAATCAGCAGTTCCCAACCTAGAAGGATGTAAGCTACCTATTCTGCCACAACAGTGCAGACCACAAACCCTCTCAGTGCAAAACAACTGGTCCGAAGCCCAAGTGTTTAACCAAAAGGCTTAGAATGAGTTACACCAGGTGATTTGGGGATTTGTGGACACTTGAGGTTCTTAACATGAAAAACTGTTTTAATGATTGCTCTGACCACTGCAAGAACAGTGCATGACTTGCAAGCTCTTATGATGCATCAACTCTATCTTGTTTTCTATAGAGAAATGGTTTCTTTGAGAACAAATGCTTCTTTTATGCCTAAGGTGATATCTGAGTATTCTTTAAGATAAAGTATCCATTTTCCTCTTTTCTTTCCTGAACCTAAAAAGGAGAGAGGAAGGATACTTCCTACCTCGGATGTCCACCAACAACTCAGGTACTAACTTGATAGATCAAAATTTTTCAGGTCGTCTGATCAGTTGCTCATTTCTTGTGAAGGTGACAAGAATGGGCAACCTGTGTCAAAACAGTCTATTTCCAAATTGTTGCCACAGGTTATTACCTTTTGCTATTCTCACCACAACAAAACTATGCAAGGCATGGTCAAGGACCACTATACCAAGGAGTTGGCTTCATCTTTGGCTTTTTGGAAAGGGATAGATTCTACATATATTTTAAAAGTAGCAACTTGGTCCTCTGTGCATACATTTACAAAGCACTATAAGCTTGATTCCTTCTCTAGGTCTAGATCAGGCTTTGCTAGGACCATTTTCCTGGAGTTTCTGGACCCTTTCCATTCCATCTCCCAAAGTTTTAAGCTAGGGTAAGCTACCCATATAGCTAAGGTACTGCAGCAGTGATCAATATGCAGTGGTCACCTTCATTCTTGGTATAATGATAAGACTCCCACTCCACTGTGTGGACTCTATCTTTTAGTCAGTTTACTATCCATCTTAACATATGGGTATCTATTTTTAAGGCTAGCTTATATACAATTCCTACTTGGGTTATAGTGTTGAACATATTTGCAAGATCAAGATGCACCATGTTGACAGCCTATGTAACTCTTGAAGAAGTTAAGCGTATTCATTTGGTAGGACCTCCACTTGAAAAACCTAAATTGTTATGGGTCTAATAAGATTTTGATATCATAGTTTCTGGGGTCAGTTATAATATATTCAATGGCTGATGGGTCTATAATTTCTGGAGGGACATAGTAAAGCCATCCTTATATAGGATCATCAATACTGCAGTGCACTAAACTTCAGGGACAAAACCTATAACAATGCTTAGGATAAATAGTTTGAGGAGCAGCTTTGTGAGGGCATGCTAGTGCTATTTATTAATTATCCAGCTGTTGGCCCTCATGGAAGAAGTGTTTTTGGCTTTAGATACCACCTTCAGTTCGTCTTCTTGTGTGATAATGGGGGTGTAAGAGATTTGGGGATTTGTGGACTTTGAATAGAAATCTTAGTGGTAAAGTTAGCACTGCATTTGTCTGCTAATGTACTGGTAATATCTTTTGGGTGAGAGAGGTGCCATTTTGAATTAGTTCAAAACAATGACAGCTATTGTTCCTTAATTTCCTAATATTTCCAAAGAGGAATTTACAATTATCCTAAGTTCATGCATTGTTTTTACAGACCTAATAGCATTTTTCAAATTTTTAGTACTATTTTTGATACTTTCCTTGGTGTGAGGGATTTTGGATCTGCTGTATAATTTAAAGTGTTTTCATTCATTTTGCTTTAATTTGGTGTGTCACTGAGGAGGTTTGTTTTTGAATTTCCTATTGTATTATGCTTTGGCTATGACTGACACCTCTATGCATTTATCCAAATGGACATAGAACTTCTTTATGAAACTACCTGCTGTGACACTGTTAGAGCTGACAGAGCATAAGTGAATTTTGAGACATGGTCATAAGATCGCATGAGTTTTGTAGATCTGAAAACCTTGAATTTAGACATACTTGCTGCAAGGGCTTTATGACATTTGAAGATGAAATTTATGAAGGTGAAGTGTATGGTCCAACATAACTGGGGAGGGAGATACCTTGGGCATACTGCATGAAGAGGATATATTTTTAATGACTGAGTATAGTATTTCCTCTGATGGTTTGTCAAGTATCTGTTCCAAGGAGAGAGTTTTTGTTTATGAAGTCTAAGAACTCCTGGGAATACTATACATTGTAGGCATATGTGGTCCAGTATATTGATGAGTATACAAGTCTTGCACTGTAATGGAATTCCTGCTAGTATGGATTTCAACAAATACATTTAGGAATTTTACATGATCATGGAGTGTGTCCAGCAACAAGCTATAAACTGAGTTCTCTGAGTTCAGTTTGTAGATCTCAGTGAATCTTCATGGAGGTGATATGGTCCTTGCCAAATATGGAGACACCAAAACAGTTGCCATCAGGTCAGCAGGCATGGTAAGCACAAAACCCAAGTGTGGAGGGAGTGTTATGTTAAAATTCAAACCACATCTTAGTAATTGTACAAACATGGATACATTCCAAATGCAAGAGAGCCTCACAACTGGGTAATTTGTTGTTGAGACTTGTAGCATTCAGAAGAGTCACCCAAATGTGATCCAATTTGGGGATTAATACGTTTGTTACATTAGAATCACCATTATCTGAACTCTGTCTTAAAAGGACACTATGGGGGCAGCAAATACCTCAACCAGAATTCAGAAACCTTGGAACAAGAGGTGTGGCCATCCTTTGTGAATCAATGTGGACTGTCTAGCAGCTTGTCCAATGCTAACACATACTTGATCTCCCTGGAATGACTCCAAGTATTTAACCAATTGTTGAATTCAATTATCTTTTCTTTGTCCCGTTTGAGACCAGTGTCTTGTCTGCATTTGTCACATGCATACATAGTTGTGAAATGTCTCTTTGCATTTCCCTCAGGGTTTCATATCCCAAGTCATTCTCTTCCATATGGACCATTAACGGTTGTATACATACTTGTCATGTGAATAGGTCTGTCAGAAATCTTGTAATGTCAGAGGTTATGATGCTTGAGAAACAACTCACTGTACCCTAGTCTTTGTCCTGCCCTGTAAAGGAGAATGTTTGTGTCTCACTATAGAGTCACCTATCATTAAGATATTTTTGTTAGTGCAGTATTTGGAGTAATAGATTTGAACTGATTTGATGGTGAATTATTGCTGAAGGTGTGCATGAAGGAGATGAGTCGTAAGATTTTCACTGAGATCAAGTCTTCCTAGTTCTTGGCACCATTGATACAGATTGTTTGCAACCTCAGCATTAAACATTCTAATGTGATTTTGCTTAGAGGTGTGTGCTGCTCACATACCTCTGGGCTGTACAGATTTCTGCAGAATGTCCAGATTTTTGCCTCATAATTTTGTTCCATTTTTCATAAAATTGTGGTTTTCTGGCAAATTAGTGGAAAATTATTAAAGATTGAGGTTACAAAATAATGACACACATTTGAGTTTCAAACTTCATACCCTTCAGAAAATTCATGTTAATGCAAAACCTGTCATTCTACCAACTCTCTATGTCTGTAAGAGCAATTAAAATTTGTCCTTATTGTGGGCCTTTGTCCCACTTTTACTTATAGCTTTGTTCAGATTTCTTTCTTTAACAGGTTGAGTGGTATGTCACAGATTATGATTTTTGGTGAGAGGGTAATCTCCACATTAACTAAATTATTGTAGCTCTTACAGATAGAATTATTTGTGCTGTATACAAGTTCATTATTTGTGAACATAAGGGAGTTTCTACACAACCTGAAAACACAAAGAGTACATAGGCTGACAACAGAATGCAAACAAGTAGGCTGGCCTTTCATTTTTGTCCAGTGATTTGGAGAATTAGTTGAGAAGCACACGGAATAAACAATGTGTAACTAGACGAGTTAATTTAAGGGGGTGTAAGTAAATTGGTTAATTAATGGAGGGAGGCACTGACTAAAAAGGCATGGTTAGCACTGCTCTGCACAGATAAAGGGCAATTATTAACTAAGGCATCAGCTGTAAGTGTATCATCAGCAAAAGATGCCTACAGGCTCTTAGGAGGACTAAACAATAATCCAAGCTCTGTGAAGGTTTATGTTGCATTTCCATCATGGCTGCCACCTGCATCTTATTGTACAGCTATGGGAGGCTGTGGGCTGTTGTAGATTCAACTGGTAACAGTAGATTTTATGAAGTCTGAGGACAGGTGGAGGTATGAGCACAGATGGCGGTGAAGTCATCTGCATCTGTCATGTTGCCACCCTGATGCACATAGTGCAGCACCACACAAACACAAGCAATTTCTATCAATGCTGAAAAAGTCCAAAGGACCACAGTAGCCAATATCAACACTCTTAAGGGTTCTAAAGCAATCATAAGTCTAGAACTGTCCTGGTTCCCGTTTATTCATTAGAGTAAAACCAGCAAACACCTTCTCAGAAGGTTTATTTAAAACCACAAAAAATTATACAATTAACATAGTCTTCTTCTTCTTCTTTCGGCTTTTCCCGGTTAGGGGTCGCCACAGCGGATCACCTTGTCTGCACATTTGATTGGCAGTGGAGTTTTACAGTGTCGAGTTGCCAGCCCGGCGCCCAACCTTCCACAGAAGGCACACTCACACGCACACCTAGGGCCAATTTAGAGTGTCCAATCCACCTACAGCATATCTTTGGGATGTGGGAGGAAACCGGAGCACCCGGAGGAAACCCACGCGACCACAGGGAGGACATGCAGACTCCGCACAGAGGGCACCCCAGCCGAGGATCGAACCGGAGAACCTCTTGCTGTGAGGCGGCAATGCTAACCACTGCATCACCATGGCCGCCCATACAATTAACATAGTAAGTTCATTAAAGTAGTAAGCAGCACCTAACTCCAGATTTTATGGGGCTTTGTAGTGCAGCCAGATCTGGGAGATTTCATTTCATACTTATGCATCTCTTATTACAGAGATTCGCACTGCCACATAGATGGCAGCCATAACAAAAATGCAACATTAACCTTCAGAGCGCTGTAGTGCTAGACAACAACAAAGGAATGACAGAGCAAACCAGTGAACAACTTTGAAAGCTGTTGCTTAATAAGAGATGTACATTGTTCAAGCCACTATGTGTGTCGCATACTTTGCCCACTAAAGCTGTTTAACTTGTATTAAATCAATCTCTCTCTGATTTATAAAGAATTATGAACAGTTTGCCAGTCATTACACAATCAATAATGCCCAACATGGTGTGTGTTACTGTGTAAATAATGCCTGCCCATAGCTGTTATGAGGCCTGGAAGTGCAGGGGCCTCTAGACCCCTGGAAGGGCATTATTTACACAGTAACATACATAATGGAGGGCATTATCGCACTTAGAGAATGCCTGTAAAATTGTTGTGTTTTACTTACTTATTATTTTGTTTTATATATTTTTGATGTAAAATAGCTCCACCACCTAGTGATTCAAATTTACTGTAGTATATGTAAATTGTTTGGAGGAAGTATTTTATCTCCAAAAAATGGTATTTACAAAAAGTATCTAGATATTTACTTCATTTGTTTGGTCCCTTTCTCCTAAAATATGTGGATTGTTGATGATCATAGAAGACTGAAGTCACTGCTGCTACCAATGTTTGATCGATCTCTGTCACTCACACACATGCACACATACTGTGCACACAGAAACACAATTGCGCTTCAGAAAATTCAGGCTAACACAAATCCTGTTATTCAAGCAACGTTGTAATTTTATAAGGGCAGTATGTAAAATATGTTCCTATTTCTGAGGTGTTGTTCCACCTTAATTTTAAGCCTTATCTAGATTTCATGAGCTAAAAGGTCAAGAGGTATCCGAACCTTTTAACTGTTACTGCTGCTACCACTGCTTGATCATTCTCATTCATCACGCACACAGACAGAAATACACTTCTGCTATCATGCACGCAAGTACACATACACATGCAGATAGAAACATAAACATACCCACACACATGTACACACACTTTTCTTTCTTTCTTATGTTTCTTTTTATTTTAGACTCATTAAACAGCAAAAGCCCTGCTTAGCAAGTGTAAAATAATGGCTCGATTGATCTCACTTTCATGCATACATACAGCTCACACACACACACACACACACACACACACACACACACACACACACACACACACACACACACACACGCACACACACACACACACACACACACACACACACACACACACACACACACACACACACACACACACACATAAACAGACACACACACACACACACGCATATACATATACGCACACAGAAGTTTCTATTTTTTTATTTTGCATTCACTAAACAGCAAAATCGCTTCTTAACAAGCATAATAGCCGCTGTTAGCTTTCTTTCAGTCCAAGCTCCATGGCAGCTTAATACGCTGTTGTGAAGCAGCAGACTCATATTTCAGTGGGCATTACCTATAGATTACCACCCTGCTGGTGAAAGTTTGTTGTCCATTCTGGGTGCTGATGTGCAGGTCGCTGTTCTCTAACATTCGTTAATATGGCCTTGAGATGGATTTAAGAAATCCAGTTCTAGAACTTCACACTTGAGATGAATTTCTTAAATCAATTTCTTGAAATTTTAACAACTTGGTTATGATCAGCAGTGTAATCATATTCCTCCACATTGTTTTAAGCATTTGTCACCCTCAAAGTTAGACCAGTCTTGGGGAGACACAGACCGATACATAGCACTTATGGAGTTTGTACCCTACAAAAATATTTTTTTTTTATTGTTGAATATTTCAATATATTTATTTTGTGATGCTTTATCCATCAGCTATTGTACAGTGTTATAGTTACAATGTTAAATAATGGCCTAGGAATTCATAAGAGGTCATAAATTGTCAGCTTCCAGAAGAATATGATCCTGCAGGTCTTGTCTCCATGCCATGAATCTTTTTTGTGTTTAAACATCAATAACCTCTCCACTATCCTCATCTCAACTGGTAACTTGTTTTCTCTTCTGCAAGCCCTTATTTGCAAGTAATTCTTGTCTACTTTTTAGACATTTTCTTTATGTCTGCCAAGGTGCACTTATTCCTAATATTATTAAGATGCTTTACAAAAGCAACCTGAGTATACACATTATAGATTAATTCTTCAAACTCTTATAAACCCATGTATGATCTCATCTTAGCAGCATTAAGCTAACTGAAAAAAATATTTAACTTCCTCAATCTGTCTTCCTGTGGTCCAGTGGTGCAAGGTTTGATTCTATCAGCTACTATTGCCTTATTGTGTGACTCTGAGCAATTCAATTAACCAGACACTGCTCCCAGACCAAGTCTGAAAAAGGTCCATGGAGATCAGTGCTCTACCCTAGAAAACAAAATACACATTAATAAATAAATCTTCATATTTAGTATTCCTAAATCCTTTAATTTTTTTAGTGAAGTACCTCTGCACCCTCTCTAACTTATGTATGTCAGATCTGATATATATTCAAAATCATGCTCTATATTCCAGGACTGGCCTAATTATACTTTTAAATATCAAAATTAAGACATTTCCATCCCTAGATGAAAAGTTTCTTAATAATTCACAATCATTTCCTGCTGAGTGATAAAGCTTAGTATCTAGTTCAGTTAATATACTTTAGGACAACATGGATACACTTAAGTTCTCAAAACCTATTACCATCAATTTGCACTTGGTTTTAATGAAATGAGATGCCATTCATTTTAGCCCAGAGATAAAGTTTATCAAGATAAGCCTACATGCCTAACTGATCTGTCAATGAATAATCAGACATGCCATTTCAGCATTATTTGCAAATTTTGCAAACCTTTTGGGAAGGATGACATGAGCATATGAAACAGGAAAGGGCCCAGTAGCAAGCCTTCCCTTAATAGTAACTACAAGGTATCTTCTGATATTGTCAGGTCCAGGTAATACATACTTCCTAATCCTTAACAGGGCATCCAGTACAAATTCATGTGACATTATAGGGCATAATGAATTCCTAACACTCTTGTTGTAAATAAATGTATCTTCCAAGAATGATTGAACAAGTTTTGAAAATGATTTGGCAAAATACTCTTCTATAACATTGGGAAATGAGGTAATAACACCATCTGTGCTTAAAGTAGTTTCCTGCATATCCTCTTTCTGTACTATTTTATGCAAATATAAAGATTTTTTATTATCATGAATATAACTAACTATCCTATACCTGATTTATTTTCCCTCTGTCTTGTAATAGCCTTCACCATCGTAACATTGTCACTAAACTTAATAGTGTTGTAAAATGCTGTGTTTTGCTTCATCCTAGTCCAATTCTTACTTGCTGCCCTAATCCCTTTGTTTACCTCAGCTGTCAACCATGGCATTTTCTTAACTGGAATCACTTATTTTCTTAGCAGAACATGTGTATGAACCTAATCTACTTTCTCATAAAATAATGTCTATTTATCTTCTACCTTTGAGCTTTCTAATTATTTTCCTCATTTTCAATTTGTAAGCATATCATTAATAGCCATATAATCAGCATTAAAGAATTTCCTATATTTCTTTTTTTTATTTCTGCCCTTTCCATTCTCATGCTCCATGCTAATTATGCAACTAATAATTAAATTATCTGATGCTCCTAATGGAACACCAGTTTGTATATTTAATACCATTAAAACTTCGGAAGTTATAACCACATCCATAGTTTTAACTGCCCTTGTGGCGGCTGCAACGTGCTGCAATAATGACATAGGTAGTAAGGTGGTAATATAATATGATCACTCTTTTTCTCACCTGTTATTTTTGTGGGAAAGTTTTAAATCTCCCACTAACCATATTGGGACCATTCACTTATTTTTACAACTCTTTAAAAAGCTTTTCACTTCTTGATAGGTCTGCGATGGACATTACTTTCAGCTGCTACTTTTTTCCATGTATCATGACTTATATAATCCTCCCTCAAAGGTTTCTCATTGGCTGTAAGTCTTTTGGCTCACCATCTAGATTTTTGAAGTGGAATGTTCATTTGTAAGATGATTTAAATATGGTTTAAAGTGTTTTAACCACTGTTAAAGAAAGAACAACTAGAGAAGCTTTGAATAATTATCATTTATTTCGCTAATGAGCAAGCTTTGACCCAGGCTTTGCTCTGTGAATGAAGAACAAGAAGTATTGTCCTATTGGGCGAGCCCCCTTTTCTTAACTTCTTTATTGGCACTTGAGTCAGTCAGTAAGACATCATCATAGGATGAATGGACATTCTGGAATCAGAAATAGAGAGTAATTTATTTTTACAAGTGGAGTGGATGGTACATATATAAGATGATATAATTTTGTGGGCCAACATCGTCTCTTAACTTTTATTAATAAGTAATAACTAATGAGAGGTTCTGAATGGATAGCATCCATTCTACTAAGAAATGAGGTTGAGCCAGACTTTGTTTTGTGAATGAGGACTGAGAGGTGTTATTTTATTGGGCAAGCCCCTTTTCCTAAAGTTCTTGATTGGTTGTTTATAGAAAGCCAGAGCCAGAGAGTGAAATACTGTTACTGGATATGATTTCTACCTGTCCGATTGCAGATAGCAACTAGATTGTTGACAACAAATGGCAGGTTTGTTTGATAGTGAAGTGTGAACTGAAAAGATGTCTCTAAGACTATTATTTACTTTACCAATTGAATTTGAACTAGACTTTAGAGTATTGTTTATGAATTTAGGATGAATGATCCTATTGGGCAAGCCCCCAACATTGGAAGTTTCTATTAGCTGAACTCCTTTTATGAAGCATGAACCAAAAAGTTAGCTCCTTCTTCTGAATAAACTGGAATGTGGAGATTGACAAATGAATTATTATATATGTTATAGGCACCATCTGATTGGGGAAGTGTTTTATTAAAGCTGTATTGATTGGTTAAATGATGATTGAACTAAAAGCAGTCAAAAATGACAGAAGGGAATTGGCTAACTACTATTTTAAAATTGCTACTAGGAAATTATAGTTTTAGGATCTGAAGAAGGCATTAGCCAAAAGCACTTATCTTGTGCACCTATTTTGATTAAATTCAGCTGTGTTTTTATATGTTTATATATTAAAAAGTTTTATTTATTTTATATCGCATCCAGTGACTTTTTCCTTCTCCATGGTGGATCAGCTCTGTGTATGGTGTTTGTGACTTATATAATCCTGGATGCTTCTTTATTATAACTTATCTGAGAACCAGTCAGCTCCTTATGTACACAGAGACTCACGGTCTTTTATATTTGCCTTAAAATTGTGGTAAACAACAAAGCCCATGATATCCAATGGTTTTCCTGTCTCATCAAATCATGTTTCAATTATGCCCAGATACAAAGTCCTGTAGCATAGTAATACCTGAAATTCTGCAAATGTGCTATTCAAAGTTCCTGCATTAAATATTATTGATCTCAGCTTTCCTTCTCTACAATCACAATGCTTGTTCTCTAAAAGGTTAAGTAAGTTCTACTCTAAAAACACTGTTACATCTTTCCTAAGTTATAATTCAACATCTTATTTCCAATGTGACTCTAATGATATCGATCTCTATCAAAATATTCCTTTTTACTAGTCATATATTCCTAAACACTTAACTGAAATAGTCTGTCATTTTTCTTATCCTACTATTGAATGCACTAGCAATCCTTAAATACACCTTGGTAAGTTGTAGGGCTGAAAACAAATCCAAAAATATTTCTTCAACCTCATACCTTGAGTAATATTCTATGGTTAAGCTGAATTATTTCAAAACATTCCCTGTTGTGGTTCTACCTATGTCATTATTGTCCCACAGACCACCACACTAGTTTATCTTTTTTGTGTTAACTTATAAATTATTTTCCTTACATTTAACATTCAAAGCACATTCAGTGGTAAAACCATTATCCTTTGATACCCATTAAGTAGTTTCTTATTCCTTTTAACATGGACTCTCCTATTACCATTGATTTATTAGACCACATTCTGTCAATTCATGCAATCTTGAAAATATTGCATTATTATTAACATATTGAAATTTTCAGGTTTATATACTTAGTGTCATCTGCTCAGTATGTCAGTGTTTAACACAACACTTTATATATGCCATTTGTTCTTCTCAGAGCATATAATGTGTGTGCTTTAATAGGTGCAGAAAGTCACTCCCCTGGATTTACTAATCTTCCGTGTAAGACTAATCTAGTCTTACACAGAAGTGCCAATGTAAGAGTATGATGGCAGCATGCCATGCATATTAATGAGGGTGCACTGCCTCAACTCTAAAGCTTACACGGAGCATGGACAAGTGTAGGGGCCATGTTGAACTGCTGAGCAGTCCAAAAATCCACGCCCCTGCAATGAAGAAATGCCGCAATTTCGAGTTACATGAGCGAGTCCACTCACTTGTGCACAATGTAACACTACACTCCCCCATATGTTAAACAACTGACAAAACTAAAAATAAAAACAATTTTTTTTTCTTCCGATATAGCTGCCCATGTTTGCACAGGTTTGCACGGGTTTACCCATTGCTTAGCTACAGTTAGCAGCTTAGACACCAGAAGAGGATAATATGAAAAATATATGCAAATTAAACAAAATAGTGATAGGGTAGTGGTTAGAGCCTTCACACAAAGAGGAGGCATTCCCGGTTCGAGTCCCACCACTGCACGTTCCATTTTCTGTGGGAAATCTGTATACAAAAATATTTCCTGACATTTTTTATGTATAAGTTTTGTAAAAAGCATTGAAATTTTAAATGTAGTAGTGAACGAATTATTTATATATGAAGGTGCAATGGTTATGCATTCTGAGGAATGAGTACCCTATTTTAAGCAATATAAAGCACTGCTAAGCACATTTTACCATTATTGAGCATATTTAAATCCAATTGTGCATAGCTGCGCACCACACTAACCAGCGCAACTGCAATGTATTTGCGCATAGCTGCGCACCACGCTAACCAGCGCAACGTCAGGCAACTTCGAGCAACGTTGAGCAATGTTGGGCAAAAGTCGGGCAAAGTTGAGCAAAGTCGGTTAAATACGCTCACACCTCCTTTACTGTCCCTTAACCAGTCAGGTCTGCCCAGCAGGAAAATAAAAAGCAGTGACAGGGCTTGAACTCAGGATACTATGCACTATAGTCACAGTACTTAACCACTAAGCCATGACAGAATTTCGCAAGCATGCACTTTCAACAGACACATATCTATCAAAGGAATTTTAAACATTGCCAACATCAGCTAAGCAGGCATGCCTACAGCTGAGTTTTTCCAAAACTGGCCAATCACAAATAAGTGTGGGAAATGAGGCATATTTAAGCTCCACAGGTGGGAATACTTGCTATAACTGGTTGTAGCTTCCTTCTGCAGTCAACATGGGTGGTGTTGGAGAAGGCACTCAGTTTAGAGCACAACACTGGGGCATCCAGGAGTCCAAAGTAATGGTTTAGCTCCTTGTCCACAATCATGAGGAAAGACTCCTGCGGGGCCAGTACCAGTGTACCCAATATAAAACGGAGACCTGGAACAGTCTTGCCCATGATCTCACCAGTGCCACTGGTGTTCCTCAGACTGGTGAGCAGGTCAGGCACCATTATTCTGAACTGAAGTGACGTAAGGAGGATCAACTGGACCAGTGGATCCAGAAATCCTGTACGATGCCTAATGCCCTAGTACTGAGTAAGTAGCCATTGTATTAAGAATTGCTATGCTTGTCTATACTACGGATAGGTATGTCTCAATATCACTGCATTTACTTCACAGCTGCAGGTGTCCGGGCTATGAACCAGCAAGCCCATGAAGATAGGCTGCAAAGGCTGCGTCATGAGGCAGGTTAGTAATTATTCTGCATGTGCTGTTATATAAAATAAATGAGAGAGCCTTCAAAAAGTCTTTTAACCCAATAAATAAGGGTGTAATAATCCTTTAATAAATGTATGATTCATGGAGTGCGTCTGTGTGTTTTTTTTATATGTTGTTGTACTGTTGCATTCTACAAATAGTAGTGTTGTATTAAGCAGTGCCAACCCACACTTGGGTGGGCCCATATAGCATGGATGAAGGGAGTGCCAGTATCTTATATGCATATGTACAGCCCTCAACTGTTGGTTCATGGCCAACATGTACAGGTTAATCTGGCACATGAGTAGCTTGATATTGTGTTCCCCAGAAATGTCAGTGTGCTGCCAGAAATGTAGGGAGCTGTTAACATATAACTGATACTTTCACCTGAACATATCTAGATAATTATATGAAAGTAGATATGTCAGTGTACCATCTTAGCAGTAGTGTGTGTGAGCAACTCTCAAAATATGTTGCAGTAACATCTGCATCTTGGACAGTTTATATGTAAGATGCAGCTCATGTATATAATGATCTAGCAAAATCCAATTGCACAATATAAGGACATTGGGTAGTGTAATAACACATGTAAGGGACATATAACTGCAGTTAATAGGAATGTAGTGAAAACTAGAAGGATATATAAGTTGTTACTTGAGCTATCCTTTCCCACCCTACTGTATGTGCATAAAAAATGTAATTCCACACCTCAATCTGTATGTCTAATCTCAAAACATTTGTTGGGGCATATGTCCTATTGGTTTATAAACATTTGCATTTATTTCTATGCATGTGCCCTGTTAAAATACCACAATATTGGTGGCCTGTTGCCATCAATTCAACCTGCATGCTGTTGTAATGTCCACTAATGTTCTATATACGCATGTGTTATGCTTGCTTTTCAACTGTTGAAATTCTGGTGTGTTGGTTTAATGGAAATATTTCTGCATGCTCTTATAACTAATTGAGAATGCTGTTGACTGTTACTAACCCATATTTTTATTAAACTCTCCAAAACATAGTTCATATGGGAAGGCCGGTCCCAGCAGACCCACCTATCCCACCTCAGCTGGCCATGACACCTGGCACCAGCAGATCTGGTGCCCAGCCTGGGACCTCCTCCTCCTCCATTGGCCCTGTGCCACCTTCGAGTGGAAGCACTGCAGGGGGATGGGGCTCAGCCCCCCCCTGTGCAAGCGTGGATGGAGGGGCACCTATCACCCTTTGAACAGTCCAGGCTGTGGTGCGTAGAGAGATTGAACGTTCTGTTGCAGAACCTCTATGGCAGCTTCAGGCCCAAGTGGTGCAACTCCTGGGTCAGTCTGCCCCTCCTACACAGCCCTCAGCACAGCCACCCTCTGGGCCACGAAGGTGCAGTGGTGACTGCCCATGGGTGGGGACCTCAGTCCCACTGTTTCCATCTGGGGGCTCATGGGCTTGCGATTTCCAAACATCCCTCCCCATCAAAGGTGTTCACCCACCACATGTGCACGTGTCATATACTGCCTCTGTATGCATCTTGTTTGTCTTGTCTGTTTACCTCCCCAACCTACCTCCCCAAATATACCTACTTCCCCTACCCCACATTCCACTCTCACCTGAAAAAAAATAAAAAAGGGCAATGTGCTCCCAAAAAAAAAAAAAATTACGCTCTATACGTAGCTGCCCATTTTGTACACATGTCCACTGGACACATGAAATGTTATTTAATTGGCATTACAATATAATTTGTTGTCCTCACCCCTCTCTCAGGGGTTGAACGGTTCATATCTTCCTCCAAATTTATTGCATATGCACAGCTGTTGCTGTTGAAGAAATGGGCAGCTATGGACCTTCCCTACACCCGTCCTGCACATCCTGAGCTATTTTCCATACTATCTTTCTCTCTTTGTGCCCCTTTTTCACCACTTTCCTATCTCCCCATTTTTCTTTTCTTTCAAAGAAATTAGTGTGGGGGTGAGTGGGAGTAAGCACTATTAAGCAGTAGTTAGCGGGTTTGCGTGAGTTTACGCGTGTTTGTGCTTGGCTAAGCAATGCGCAGCAAAGTGCAAACCCGCGCAAACTCACTTACAACTGCTTAAAAGTGCCTTAGTCACTCTGTATGTGAGGGCCCTTGTTCTGCTCAGGAGCAAAATAAAACACCTCTGTAAGTCTCGAACCCCGGACCTTGCACAGACTACACAACATGAAGTACCACTAAGCCACGGTAAATATACATCAAGTTGGTGCTTAAATAATTATATCATGCATCAGAATGAGTGAATGTAAAGGAAAATTAGGAATACCATACCACACAACTTGTTCTGTAGATGTTGACCAACAGTTGTTGTGGGATTACATTACATGACTGTGATAAGAGAAGCAGCCATTCTAGCAGGAAATAATGTTACACCATCACTTTACAACCCCACACAGTATCACAGCAGGACAAACTCTGGCATATCTGTTCAGGGCAGAGGCCATACCTCCCAACTGTCCCTAATTTTCAGGGATGTCCCTGATTTTGACACAAATTTTAGCTCTGTCCCTCTGAATCTCTCCTAAAACTAATGACTTTGGCCAGAAAGGTGGTGAATTACACTTAATGAATAATGACAATAATTAAGAGTTAGACACTTTTTTACTTCAGAAAAGGTGTATTAATTCATATGCTCTGATTCTCTCAATGTTTCAACTTAATGGCACTAATATTTTAAAGGTGTCCCTGATTGTCCCAGACTTTTTCTTGACTTTTCCCTGAGTCTGTTCAAATATGTACCCGATTGGTTGAGAGGTCGGGCAGAGACCGAAACACAGAGGCATATTAGCCTTTCTGCTGTTACACACTGTGCAAATAGCTTTGGAAGGAGTTTTGGAAGCATACCCTTATGTAGGCATACAACACTGAAATACAAATGGATGTAGCCCTGTACTGGTAGCAGCCAGCTGTAAGAATGCCATTGCTCTATTGTTGAAAAGACCTGTGTGCTGCACAGACAAAAATAACAGGCTATTCTCTGGCTATCATGTGGATAGGTCCACAGTTGAGAGTTACGCAGACAGACTATTTGCCTTGATAAACTAATATGTACACAGCAACCCTGTAAGTCCAGCAAGATAAAATCCACACAGTACTACTTACGCTCTCTGTACTTCTGCAACCCTACCCAAATGTAGAATATACCTGTGTGTGCAGGGCCTACCAAGGATGTAGGTAAGCATACTCACACTACTGAAATGTGTCCAGTTTTTCTGAGCAGCTTGTGCTAATGTCAACACTAAAAAAGCACAAACTGTTTAGAACTGAGTAAATGAATATTCACAGTATAGCAGTTCACAAACAATTCTTGTGCCAAAGGAATACATCTCTATAACTAGCTTTGTATGGCAGTTAATTGTAACAGTTGAAAAGAAAGTACATCTTTCCATGCATCTTGGGGTAGCATTTTGAGGGATGAGTATATTTCTACACTGACATGTGGGTAATGGAAGCGGCAACATTAGGTCTGAGTACAAAATGTAAATCTCTGGCTACACCCCTGGCTTCTGATATAAGAACTATACCAACCTTCTGTCTTAAACAATGATGTCCACACCAAACAAGGATGATCTCCATCTTGGAAAGCTGAAAAGGCCACACCTACGTGAGTCAGCAATATATGGTACTGGGTTGCTATGACAGTGATTAGTGCAATTACTACACAGCAGGCTGCATGCAATTAGCAAATGGTGGCCACTAATTGGTGCAGAGGTCATCACATGCTCATGTGCAAATTTCTACAAAAGCAGGCTGCAATCTCTGCCAACAAACTCAATCACTCTATTGCAGAGACTGACAGAGAGAGAGAGAGACAAAGAGAGAGACAGAGAAAAGGAAAAATAAATATTACCAAATTATACAAATGAAAGGTATGCGACACATATGTATTTACTGGCATGCAGTAGATGTTATTGAAGAATAGTCTACATAATGTGAAACATTCATATGTGGCAGCAGTACTTCTTTATGCACAGATGTTCTGCTGTGTGTACCTGTGGGCAGTGGGACATACCTCTGAAATGTGTAGCTCAGCATTAAATGTCAAAGATCTGATCCATGTTATCTGTGGTCTGTACAGTAGTGTGGCCAATGGCTGTTGGGGGCATTAGCTCTGACATTATATAAACATGGGTGTGACAGAACAACACATGCATGGTAGTCATATTAAAGTGTAGCTTAGCATTGGCGACTGCTGTAGCAGTCTAGTATGCTTATCTACCATCTGTTGCCATATATACCCCCTAATGTTAGTCTGTGTTCATATGTGACACCTGTTTGTGTTGCAGCAAGGCCCAACAGTTCATTTGTGAGGTCCAGGGACTTACAACAGTGTGGATCATGTGTGTGTATGCCACACACATACGGAGTAATATATATGTATCATATATATTCATATCTGTATATGTGCATAGAGCAGGGTACATATTGCAACTGTTTCCGAAGGGGGGAGATATATATGTTGGTGAAGGTTAGTATGCACATATTTGTATGTATGTTTTAGTGTATGACAAACAAGACAGCATACAGTGCTGGTATATGACATGTGGTGGTTAACCACTGTGGGTGGTTTGTTCAGTTTGCAATGTTGAAGCCAGCAAGGCCTGCTAAAGCTACCTGGGCTGTGCACACCTTCAATGCATTTATTCCAAGACTGTGTGATTTTATTACATTACTGTACACCTTACATCCTTTATATAATTGATATTCTCACTATGAAAGGTGAAATGTATATGTGCCTACATATATATGTATATGTAGGCAAATGGATGTGTATATATATATATATATATACATATATATATATATATATATATATATATATATATGTATACATATATATATATATATATATATATATACACACACACACACACACACACACATATATATATATATATATATATATATTTATATATACTCATACACACCTACATCTACTTGTTGCAATAGATTCTCTGTACTGTTGATTGACTGTGATGGTCAATATGTTTGTGAATACATCAAAGATATGTATCTGTGGGATAGCTTAGTGGGAAACTGTTTATGTTATGGCATTATGGGTCCTTGCTTTGATCCTAGCAAAAGCTGTGTATTCTGTTGCTAGGCAGAACAAGTGCTATTGCATACAGTGTGATTAAGTCCCTTGGTTTTAACTAGGGTGTGTCATTGGAGGCTAAAGCACTACATCTATGATTATTGATTAGTACTGATGTTGAATGCAAATCCTGTGTGTACTGTAATACTAATTGAAGCTCTGGGCCTGTACAGCAAAGTATGGTGTATGTCCACAGTGCTTGAATCCAATGTTTTGTGTTGTCCCTGTATTCATCACAGATTACATTTCTCAAGATTAAGGTTGTGTAAGTACTGACACACAGTACTGTATAGTGCACACACTGAAAGCTTATCTGGGTTGTCATACCTTTGTGTCCTGTAATTATGTCTGATGTGTGTGTGTGTAGGTATGTCTGTAACATGTCCTTTGACATATGTGTGGTAATACATATAACTGCATATCTAGCAACATTCATATTGTACTACAGCAGTATGTGACCTATATTTCCAATTGTGCACATATTTTGGCCACGGGTTTGGCATTAGCCAGTTGCGTGGTATAATAGTAATACATTTACTGGACCTTACACTGATTGTGATGGATGATATATTTCTTTACACATCAGCTTGATGTATATCTGCTGTAGCTAGGTGGTGCATCGTGTTGCATACAGTGTGCCAGGTACTCTTGTAAAGTCTTATATAGTGATTTTATTTTGTTGCTGTGCAGAACATGGTTCATTAGATAGAGAGTGAGCAAGGCACTTTCAAGCAGTTGTGGGGTGAGCAGTGATAAGTGGCAGTTACAGTGTTTCACTCTCGATTAGCTTATAGGTTGCTCTATATGGCAGTTCAGTGATAGCTGTACTGTATAATGTTAAATGTGCCATATGACTTGCTCAGACATATTTTTGTATTTATGTCTTCCAGGGATCATAGCCCACCACAGGAACCCAAGTTACAGTAGTGCTGAAGATGATATCATTACTAGCAGTATGATTCAGCACTACCATCTCATGTTCTCATGAACCAGCCAGGACCATCAGGAGCGTACTGCAGTGTGGCAAGATGTTGTCCGCAGGGTCAGTGAGGTAGGCCTGCATAACCGGACATATGAGCAGGTACGCCACCACTGCAGTGATCTTCTCAGACATGTCCATCAACGTGCCGCTGATGTGCGTAGACAACAGCTTGCAACAGGAGGTGGTGTTAATATCCACCCCCCCCTCACCAGAGTGGAGGAGCTACTCATGAGACCGGTGGCACCTGCCCAACAACAACAGCAGCAGACATACACCATGATTGAGGTTGGAGCCACCCAGCAAGCACACATGGAGCATGCAGGTGACATGGCATATCTGTAAACTACTGTTATCTGTATTGGTAGATCATGTATATGTGAAATGTGGAGTGTGTCATTCAAATATGTGGAGCCTGTTGTTGCGCAATACTGATCATTTGGAATATAATCTGTAGCCCTGTGAATGTAAACTGTTGTTGTACTGTAAGATTGCAAACACACAGTAGCAATGCCACAGTTGTGGCCACTGACAAACTGTCTCATCTCTATGTAGGTCCCTCTGGGGTGACATCAAGGAAGCAGACAGATGCTGGTGAGTGGGTTCTACATTTATTATTGTAAATAAAAACTGCATGTCATAGTTAAGGTGTAGGCCATGTACACATGTAACACACCTACCCATAGTGCATGGTGTGCATGTTTGGTGTAAGAGCACGCACATCTCACTAATGTGATTAGCTGCCTCAAACACATGCAATACCCAGACCATCTCAAACAAATGTGGCTAGACTGTAGTAACCATTGGATAGGCACAGTTGATACTCAACATGCACATAACATACACATCTATGTCATACACAGAGCATTTTAACATGCTACACATAAAGCATTCGCAATCCCTCTGTAAAGACACACTCCAGTATCCAAAATCTCATCCACACATTACAGATAATATACCTGAGAGGTAAAGGCCTATCCTGGGGCATTTAAACACTCTGCAACACACTACACATTCATGTCAGGGAATGCTCCTTATTGGCCTCCTTACAAACTCACGTAACAACTGGTTGTGAAATGGTGAATTTAGCCAAGGTAGTACAGTTCTGGCACAGCATGATTACTGCTGGTTTGTGAAACATTTGTAGCCTTGAGTGACCACCTGATGCTTCTTTTTTTTTTCCATAATAAATTTTTATTGATATATATTTTCCATATACAATAAAAAAAATCACACACATAGTTCACTACTACTATCAAAACTATATACAATATCTACACGAAATGCTTCCATATGAAAATCGTCATTATTCCAAAAAAAAAAGAAAACACCAGGGAAAAAAAAGACAAAACATTCGTAGAAATAATTTGCGTCAATACATATCATACACAGTTCCAATACACTATTTCCTCCACATATATGTCCAAACTTTAATGTATTCCTAATAACAGTATTATGCTAATATAATATTAAAAACCTTTTCCCATATTTTCGGGTTATTAATATTTTTGTTACTTTGTTTCAGGAGTAATTTATGTGCTAATATATGCTTTATAGCCACAAGCTTAAAATTATCCCATGATGTCTTATCTGGTTCTAACCAATTTGTAGCTATATACAGCTTCATCAGCAAAAAAATATTTATACATATTATAGTTTGTGATCTAGAGAGCTCTCTTGGAGGAATATGTAGAATCATAAATTCCCATGATAACGCTTGAACTTTGATAACCCATCTTTTGTAGTTGTGTTCTAAGAGAGTTCCAAAGTTTATATATACACTTACAGCTCCAGAACATATGAAGAAGATCAGCTGTTTGATTTGTGCAATATGGACAAGTTGGAGAACTCCTAGAATTGAATTTATGTAAACTAAGACGTGTATAATATGCATTATTCCAGATCATCAACTGCGTATATATCAACTTTTGAAAAGAGACCGATTTTATTGTTAAATCAATTGCTTTTAATACCTGATTATCTGCTACTGTCATTTTATTTACCCAATACCCTGACAACAGAATTTTATCCTGGAATTTCAAGCCTTTAATTAATTTATTTGTACTTATTATAAATTTGACCTCCTGTTGGAGAGCCTGCCACAATTCAAAGCATTTATCCACAATTCCGGCTACAGGTTTAAAGTTTTCAAAATGACTCAGAGCAAGTTCTCTGATTTGTCTCATTATAACAATATAACTCTTAGGTAGGTTCAATTCCTGTCTAATTTGTGAAGCCGATAAATTAAATTTATTAAAAACATCAATCAGAGTCAAATTAACTATTAATGGGAATTTACTAAGATCAATCAACTGATTATTTAGTTTAAAATTGGGATTCCTATGGAAAGGTTGAAAAATCATCATATATTGCAACAAATCTACTGATTGGAATAAGTTTTGCAAAGATAACACATATGTTTTTATGTGGTCCATAATCCCATACTTTATCAAACTATTTTTACCCAAAAAGGGTATTGCTTTAGGATTTATATTCCGATCTAAAATATGCTTGTAATTCAAGACCCCCCAAGTTGGTATCCATTTTGTACTAGTTACATCGTAATTAGCAATTCTTAAAATCCTATTGGCGTTCACAATTAGATAGTATACTTCAAAATTCAGTAACTCAAGTCCTCCTCTACTCTTTGGGGTCATTAATTTCTCATACGATATTCTAGTTTTCTTTGGCTCCCAAATAAATTTAGCTAGATCTTTATGAATTTGTTTAAAAACTGTTTGAAATTGATACTTGAGCAGACCTAAAGATATACAATATTCGTGGCAATATATTCATTTTCACTATTGATACTTTTGCTAATACCGGCAGTTTTAAATTCCTCCATCTGCCACAATCAGCTACTATTTGTTCCCATACTCATTTAATATTATTACTATAAAAATCCTTATTATCCGTAGAGAAGCTAATACCCAAATATTTGATATTTTCTTTACATGTTAGCTTCCCCACCAGGGACATTAATGAAAAAGGTTTAGGGGTTCTTAACGGGAAAATACTAGTTTTCTCCAAATTAATTTTGTAATTAGAGACTTCTGAAAATTCGTTTATAACATTTAATATCTTTTCACTGTCAGAAATTGGGGTTGTACAATAAATAATGAGATCATCAGCAAATGCCGACATTAATAATTTATTTCTATAAATTATTGGTGCATTATGATACAAATTTTGCTTAATATATAAAAATAGAGATTCCAGATAAAGGTTAAACAATAAGGGGGACAAGGGGCAACCCTAATGCGTACCATTTTTAATCTGTATTCTTTTAGAATAACTCCTATTAATATATAGCGTAGTATACGGATTACTATATAATATTTGTAGTATCTGAACAAATTCCTGGGGCATGTTGAAATAAGGTAACACATCAAACAAAAAGTTTATATCCACTCTATCAAATGCTTTCTGAGCATCTATTATAAGGGCATAAATATTAGAGTTGTGTTGTTTAGCATACATCATCATATTATGCAGTGTAAGTGTGTTATCACTAGTTTGTCTAGTTGCCATAAATCCAGCCTGTCCTTAGAAATTAGATGTATCATAATCTTTTTTAACCTACATGCTATAATAGAAGTTAGAATTTTCATATCCACATTTATTAATGCTATTGGCCTGTAATTGTCCGGGTTTTGGGGATCTGAATTAGCTTTATGTAGAAAGATTGTTTTTGACGCATTAAGGTGAGGATCACTAATTTTATTTCTAATTATATAGTTAAATACATGAGACAATACTTTACCAAAACTATCAGCAAACTCTTTATAAAATTCAACTGTCAGACCATCAGGACCTGGTGACTTATGTGCTTTCATATGTTGAATTGCATATACTATTTCTTCTTCAGATATAGGTTTAATCAGATCACTTTGCAGACTCTCTTCTAATTTTGGAAAGTTAATTTCTTGCAAAAATCTTTTATTCTGTTTATGTATAGAACAATCAATTTGACCCTCATATACCTTGGTATAGATTTTTTCAAAAATATCAATAATATCCTACTATTAAGTCTTTCAGATATTTTACAATTCTATCTATTATATCCTTTTTATTTAAAAGATTTGGATTAAGTGACCAATTGTAACCTCTATGCATTCTTGTATCTTTTAAATCTTTAGAAAAACTTAACGAAATTTTTGAGTGATCTGATAGATAACGAGTATGTATAACCACTACTGGTTCCAAATTCATTAATGCTTTGGATATCAAGAAAAAATCTATTCTAGACCACATTTTGTGGCATGGTGAATAGAAGGTATACTTATTTGCATTATTAATATTATGTGAATAATGAAAGGGGTCATATAATTGGAAATCTTCCTTAAAATCGTTTAATGCTATCCCAGCCTGCTTATTAAATGCTCTTTGTGGACAAGACCTATCCAACTTTGGATTTTGATAAGTATTCCAGTCCCCACCCACAACAAAATAATAACCATCATATTGTGTTAAGATTGGATATAAAGATGTTATGAAACTTTGTTGGTCATTACAGGGTGCATATATATTTAAAAGTAAAAGAGGTTTATCAAATGCATTATCCGATAAAATAACATAACACCATCGCCCATTTTGATCCACTTTAGAGTCTAAAATCTTGTCTTTGTATTGAGTTTTAATAATTATAGCCACTCCAGCACTGTTTGGCTTACCTTCTGATGCCACTACCGCTCTGATCCAGTTCTTTTTCCTAATATCATCCCACTGATCATTCATCAAGTGTGTTTCTTGTAAAAATACAAACAGTGCTTTGTCCTGTAGCAATATGTGTAGCAACAGCTTCCTCTTCTTCGAGTTCTGGAGCCCTTTAACGTTCCATGAGTCTAACTCTCACATTCACAGGTCTAAGTATCCAATAATAGTATGAGGGAAATTGTCAAATAGATATGTACTAACTGCATACTATACATAATCTGGAAGCATTTCCTACATCCCGTCCCAAACCAGTGCTTACCCACTTTACCCCTGGACCAGGACTTATATAGATCTTGTATGAGAGAAAACATGAACAAGGTTAAGAACACAAACATATTTAAAAGCTTCATGTAATAAAACTTAAAACATTTCCTAAACTTACAACCTATATATTCTAGCTTAGCTACAAAAAAGTCTAAACTAAACATTCCCTAACAAACACTGCTATTGCTCTACAGCTTTTGTTCCAACTATTAATTAAGCAAATCTCCTTTGTAAGGTATTATTACCATTTAAAGGAAAATTTTAATTCATTGACTAGCTACTTATTCCTACCCCAAATACCTCTTTTTTTGTTTCAATCATTATCTATATACCACTTTTATTGAGAGAGAGAGATAGAAAAAAAAATGTAAATGCATCCTACATTATAATTCTGTACCATACACAGTGCCTGCAACTACTAATTATCAGAGTTTTGCAGTTGCATGCTTTAGTTCCCAACTACACTAACATTAGTTATCTTATTAACACCACCCAATAACCACTATTTGCCTATTTATATTCATGTAAACAGTGCTAAACCTTGCACCCACTGCATCTAGTGTAAAAATACGATTTGGTTCAAAACTATAAGAATAAAAAAATAGGAAAAACATATGTTATTATGTGCTTCAAGTACATATTCTAATGTTATTCACTTGTAAAAAAAAACATTAACACATTATGTCCATTCTCTACAGCTTCTCAAGCCAGGAAACCATCAATAATACTCATGACGGGGGACTGCTTTAACAACCAGACCACAGGAAGTGTTACACCAAAATCCACACTCTCAGCTGCATTCAAGGCATTTCCTGCTTACCACTCGATGAAAATAGTTTGTAGATGTCATAAAAGTTTGGAAAACAGCCAGCAGACCCTCGGATTATCGCAAACAAACAGTTTTATTGCTTTTACAGAGGCCTAAATGACTTAAGCAGGGAACAAAGGATTACCTAAGCCTCAAAGTATAGTATATACTGGATCTGACCTCAGGAGCATGCCAGTCCCAACGGAAGTTTCTTTCAGCCCTCTGATGCAGGTAAACCTTTAAAAACCTTCAGAAACACTCTCTTTGCCTCGTTTTTAGTAGAAACAGAGTATTTAATCCCATCCACCATAAATGTAAGCACATTAGGGTATTTCATCTGGAATTTAATTTGTTTGTCAATCAGAAATTTACAGTATGCAGATAAAGACTGCCTAGCTTGCCTTACTTGCAATGGTAAATCCTGAGCCAGAGATATTTTATTATCTTTCCACATAACATAGCCACCATTCTTTTTTGCAGTAAAAAGTATTTTGCTAACATCTTGAAAGTTCAATATCTTAGCATATACAGGTCTAGGCATATTAGAAGCTTGTACCTCTCTTAGCGCTCTGTGTGCCCTTTCGATACCAATTTGTTTCACCCCATCAGCATACTTTAACAGAATTTCAAGTATTTGTGTTATAGTTGGTATTAGCTCGGCATACTGAATGTTTTCAGGGATCCCTCTAATAATAATGTTGTTTCTCCTAGACCTCGCTTCTAAATCAACCAAAAAAGAGTTACATACCAAGAAGGGATAACCTCTCTGGTCAGTATCATTGGGAAAATACAAGCCCTCATTAAACATACAAGGCAAGCTTCAAAATACAAAATGGTGAGGATTCCAAAGACAACACTAAAGCTTTCTTTAGTGTTGTTTATAATCTACCAGGGGAAATCTTAGATCAAGTCACAGTTAATGTAAATGGTCACAAAGTACACTTATCTGACTGACATTACCAATTTCTTGCCAGACAGTTTGAATGCAGATTTCACCACCCTGTCTTTACACAAGGGCCACATTTCCAGACCTGAAGTATGTAAAACCTGATGATTCACAGACACTCTAATTAAAACATCTCTTTACCAAAGTTCATACCACAGTGGCAATGGTACTGGACAGTGTCCCTGGCTGTGTCATACACAAGCTGACATATGAAGTCACCACTCACCTAAACACTCTGTCCAGATGCAGCCTGTATACAGGTTACATACTTGTGGAATGATGCATGGTAATGGTGTTCACAGTCCACAAGGGTTGAGCTACAACTTTTTCTTCTTCTTCTTCTCCTTTTGGATGATCCCATTAGGGGTCACCACAGTAGATCATCTGTTTCCATTTCTTCCTGCACTCTGCATCTTGCGCTGTCACACCATCCACCTGCATGTCCTCTCTCACCACAGCTATAAACCTCATCTTAGGCATTCTTCTTTTCCTGGTACCTGGTGGCTTCATCCTTAGCATCTATTTCACAATATACTCTGCATCCCTCCTCAGCATATGTACAAACCAAAGTAATCCTGCCTATCTGGCTTGGTCTACTAACCTTCAAACCTGGGCTGACCCTCTAATATACTTATTCCTAATCCTGTCCACCCTCATCACACCCAGTGCAAATGTTAACATAAATTGATTAAGAGTAGAACTACAACAGATCCTGGAAACTCTCACCCCTATAAGCCAGACAAATGTTATCTGGAAGGCTATGGAGCACATCATTATGGAACTCATTAACAGAGACATTATGAACTTGCAAACACTGCACCATACCCACTTAGGTTCTCTAAAATCCAGATCATGGCTCCTACACCTAGTATACTTCAAGCTAGAGATGAGGGAGGGGAGGTCCACACAGCCAAGCTATAGCTCACCAGCAATTCATACCCATCCCACATTCTGGTATTATACATAACCTCAACAGACTGACCATAAATGATTGTTAGATGATGGATTGACAACTGACACACTGATGTAGAACACACAGTAACATTTGCAGCCTCCATGTACAATTCTATGCCAGTAACACGTGGTATTCACCTCCACTCAGTCCTGGGACCACTCCTGTTTGGCATATAGCTTTCTTAGGTACAAACAAACATATTTGGGATATGTCTGCCCACGTTTGATGAAAATGCATACTGTGGGCTATACTTTATTCTCCAGATGACACACACATCCTCCAAAAGGGTATCAAAGAGACACTCACCAGGTGCCAAACTCATGCTGTAAAGCTATAAGCCAAAGAAAACATAGTTATCCACTTTTAGAAAACAAAGTATCCCCAGAGTACCACATAGGTAGTAGCCCCCAAAATGTGGAACAGGTATAAATGTATACATAGAGCCATGTGTTTAGTCATCTCTCCTTTGATAATCACATTACCAAAGGGTTTTGGAAATCGTTCTGTGGAGCACATAAGCAATAAAGAGTTTGCATGCAGATTCACAGAGGTTGTTGCACACCTATAATGATTAGTCATCTTTGCCAGACTTTGCTTGCTTTGGAACAGGATTCAAATATACCTCAAACATAAACCCTCACTCACACTCTTCAATAGAAGCTGTGATGAGTGGATGTGAAACAGAAGACATAGCTCAGGGATTACTGCAGTGGCTAAGCTTGTCACAAGCATACCGAAGTAACCTAAGGTCTGGAAAGTGCCAGCATGCTCTGGCAAAGATAACAGATGCTTTCATGCAGAAAGCTGAGTACCCACCTATGAAATAATTGAGGTCACATGTATGTATATGGCTTTGCCCCACAGCTACCTTATATGTGTAATGCACATGCAGTTGTCATTGTGATATGTCATACACTAGAAAAATCAAAACCCACTCCACATTGACCAACAGTATCACACACCGGGAACACACACACATAGTCAGCAAGCGCGAGATTCAAACTCCTTCCTAGCTACATTATGAAACTATAGCAGTATGCATTTGCACAACATGCTATACACGCTACTGAGATTTCACTTTTCCATAGGTATATTTGTAGGATGGTGACATCATCATACTTGACAAAGATGAGTATACCACTTTTAAGAGGTGTGAGTAGTCTCCAAAAAGGTTTTTCTTCTTCAAGGAAATGCACTCACTTGGCAAATGCAGGATTCAAATCCCTACCTAACTACACTACAACGGCATGCATTTACACTATGCGCTATAAACATCACTAGGATTTCACCTTTCCACAGGTATATTTGTAGGATGGTGACCTCATCAGACTTGACAAAGATGAGTATACCACTTTTATGGGGTGTGAGTAGTCTCCAAAAAGGTTCCTCTTTCCCAGGAAGACACACACACTTGGCAAGTGCAGGATTCAAACTCCTACCTAACTACATTATGACACTACAGCAGTACACATATTAAACCACATGCTGTACACATTACTGGGATTTCATCTTTCCACAGGTATATTTGTAGGATGGTGACATCATCAGACTTGACAAAGATGAGTATACCACTTTTAAGGGGTGTGGGTAGTCTCCAAAAAGGTTGCTCTCTCCCCAGGGAGAGACAGACAGACACACACACACACTTGGCAAGTGTGGGGTTCTTAATCCAAACTAAGTACGTCTTTACACTTCAGCAAGCAATATGGAGTTACAGGGTGCAATACAGACAATACTTGCTGACAGTTTGCCCAAAGGTTTTTTTCACATTTGCTAACCTCAGCAGGCTTATCATACTAGGTGTATTGTCAGTGTATTGTATGCACAGGCCGTGACCGTATCATATATGGGTTGATGCACCACATGCTGGCACACACAGGGTCAAACCAGTGGCTAAGCTCTGTCAACTCAATACTGGACAATACAGTCAAGAGGAGTAGGGTCATACAACCACAACACCAACAGTCTCACATAGACCTACAATATAAGCACCAGCAAAACACACACAAAAATACATATTACCATACTCAGAGAATACAAATATTAATCTGAAAAAGAGAGTGTGTCCTCCTAAGCAGACAAGCAAGCAACATGCACCTCCAAGCACATGCCAGAAAACGCATAATACACCAAAGCAGTGTGCTTCACAACAGGCCCTAAGGCAAAACAACATACCCAACACACTAGTAATAGGTGACTCCATAGTCAGGTACACAAATGTTCCACTCACTCGGCTGGACAAGGGGAAGGTTGCTGTCAGTTGTCTGTCAGGTGCTATGATCTGCCACATAACACAAGCACTTACATCACTCCAGAACAGGTACATATATGATGTGTTCTTTGTACATGTCAGTGTGAATGATCTGAGACATACATCCCAGGACAACAGGACAAGAGATATATAGTAGCTCTATTATCATGTAGCCCAGGTTGCTATGACCCTGACCTTGAGCAGCATCTTACCTTCACCTACATGATACTGCAATATAACATAAAGACAATAAACTTCAACAATTGGCTGAGCTGCTGGTGTCATTCAAAGGGGATCCAGTCTCTGCCTGTGATGACATGATTGACAAGCCTCATTGCTTTGCTACAGATGGTTTGCATCTGTCGCCCCTATGCTTCTGAATACTGGCCAAGGCTCTTGCTGTCCCCATACTACCTTTTTTAGGCAAGGCTCAAAAGTTCATAGGTTCATAGGTAGGTGCTAGGCTATCGGCCCTGGGGCCTATACAAGCTCAGCCAAAAAGGTACCCTGGCTTTTGCCACCCAGGAAATTTATTTTCCTGTGCCACTGTCGAGCAGAGACACAGAAGTGATCCCCAGGGTGAATTTCCTATTTCCCATCCAATCATCAAGATTTTTCTTGAAGAGTGCTAATGAGGAGCTTTGTTTGATATAGATAGGTAGTTTATTCCAGAGTATGGGAAGTCTCTGGGACAGGAATCTATCCCTCCGGCATATTCTGTTTATTATGGTGACAAGCTTTAGTTCCCTAGAGCATGTAGCTCGGAGGGATTGTAATTTCTTTAAGTGGAGCATGTCCAACAGCTCTGGGTTTGAGATAGCTTTGTATGTTAGGCAGAGATCACCTCTGAGTAGGCAATATGCGACGGAGTAAAGCTGGAGTTTTTTGAGACAGTCTGTGTAGGGCATGTGTTTGAGGCTGGTAATCCTCTTTGTGAGGTATTTCTGCAGCTTTTCCAGTTGTTGTAGATGTCTTGTGAGGTACATACCAAAAGGGGCATTATACTCTATAATGGATCTAATTAGTGATGAGTAGAGGGGAACAATGACCTCTTTTTTTCTGCATGAGAAACCTTTTGTGATGAGGTGTGCCATGTAGAAGGATTTCCTGACTACTGTGGTGATGTGATTATCAAAGGAGAAACTACTGTCCACCTGTGTCCCAAGGTCTCTTATAACACTTTTGGTGTTAAGTATACTACCGCCTATGTTGTAGCTCATGGGTACAGAGTTTTTACCAAAGGGGATGACAATGCACTTTTTGGCATTGAGCTTGAGGCCATGGCTTTGATACCAGGCATCTGTCTCAGTGAGGCCCTTTTGTAGGATATCCACATTATTAGTAGTTTCGATTATGGCTCCTAGTTTGCAGTCATCTGTGAACGTCATTAGCTAAAGACCTTCTGTGTTAGCCTGTACTTCAGGGACGTAGATACCAAACAGGACAGGACCCAGGACTGAACCCTGTGGTACTCCACTTGTCACTGGTCTGAAGTCGGATTTGGAGTCTGCTACTTTCACAGTGTGGGTTCTGTCAGTGAGCCAGTTGGAAACCCATCTTGTGACATAGGGATTTATACCTGGTTTAGTGAGTTTATCTGTAATTCCAGAGTGGAGGATGGTGTTGAAAGCCTTGGCAAGATCTAGATAGGCTGTGTGAACCACCTTACCCTTGTCTACAGCTTTGGTGACTGCTTTAAAGAAGTCTATCAGGTTTAGGAGACATGATCTGCCTTTTACAAACTTGAACTGGTTGGGATCCAGAGTTTGGAGATTACCAATTTCTTTGTTTATAAGTTCCATGATGATACGTTCCATGGCCTTGCAGACCAGGCTCATCAGGATAATGGGGCACTAGTTCCTGGTGGCTCCCCCCTTGTGTAGTGGGATAACCGTCACTGTGTGCCATTCAGCAGGCACAAAGCCTGAGGTGAGGCTATGATTGAACATGGTACTTAGGTAGGGTGCCAGGTCATTCTGTAGTTCGTGTAGAACGCAGCCTGGGATATTGTCAGGTCCCATGGATGCTGTGTTCCTGGCTTTGGAGAGTGTGGTTTTTACCTGTGCAGCCGTGATTAGAGGAACTTTGCATTTTTCTGGTATAGAGATGGGCTCTTTCATGGGTGAGAAGGGGGTAAAGTTAGCACTGAACCTATCTGCCAGGACATTGGCAATATCAGTTGGGTCTGTATATTTAGTGCCATTGTGCTGTAACTCAGAGCCGATCTGAGTGTTGCCATTGAGATTCTTGACATCACTATAGAATGCTTTGTGGTTGTCTTTAGTATCAGTGGTGATTTTGTGTTCATAACTAGCTTTGGAAGATTTTATCAGGGATCGCAGCTTCTTACTGAGGCTGACCAGGGAGCTCCTCCACTCATGGGATTTTACTCTCTTTTGAAACTGTTTCTTCCTTCTGTTGTACAGTTTGTTTATGGCAGGGGACCACCAGATTGGCTTCCTTTTTTTGTAGGATAGCATCTTGGTTCTTTTTGGGATAGCATGATCCATGCACTCATGTAAGTGCTTATAAAGTACAATTGTGTAGAATTCAGTAGTTGTAACTGTATTGTCCATCTGCATGGGTGTCATGAAGTTCACCACTTCTGTCTTAAGAAGTATGAAGTCGCCTTTGGAGAAAAATTTTAACATGGTTTCCTTAATGGGGGGTGGGGGCAGAATGTGGATATGTAGGGTAATTAGCTTATGGTTGGATCGGACCAATGAGGCATTGACTTCAGGTGTGGAACACCGGTCACTCCGGACAAACCAAACCCCGTAACCAACACAAATAACCACAAAGTGAGCTAAATGCTACTCATTGCCAAAAGTCTCAGCCTCCAGATGCACATACTCGAGGCACTTCTCAGTATGGAGAATGTTGATATCTATGCAGTAACAGAAACCTAGTTCAAGGCTCCAGAGAGCACACCAGCACTACCAGGATACTACTCATTCCATACCTTCCAGCATCAGAACCTGGATCATAGCACATAGGGTGGGGATGTATCCATATTCATCAAGGATACCTATACCTCTCTCAACATCCTCTCTACAGGATATGTACCCATAAAATGATGCACAGAAATGCTCTTCCCACTCCACAGGGGTGGGGCCACAAAAGACCCTTGGCATTCATGCTCTATGAGCCTGACGAGTCTGAACTGCAAGGCAATGGAACCAATCATAATGGAAGTCAACAATAAAGACATTGGGAACCTTCACACAGTTGAGCACATCCAGTTTGGCTTTGTCAAATGCAGAGCATGCCTCCTGAACTGGGTCGATTTCTTTGAGACAGTTACCTAGACTACATATGATTGAAAGGAGCTCCACACAGCCTACCTATACCTTGCTAAGGCCTTTGACACCATTCCCCAGTCAGGTATCATAGATGAACTTACCAACCTGGGTATAAATCCATGCATCACAAGATGGATTGCAAACTGGCTCACAGATAGATCCCACAAATTAAGAATTGCTGGCTACATGTCAGACTCTAAACCGGTAACAACTGGTGTCCCCCAGGGTTCAGTCCTGGGGGCCCTCCTGTTTGGTATAGACTTCTCAAAAGTACATGCCAACACAGGAGGGTTGTGGTTGACTAAGTTTGCTGGGAGTGTAAAGTGTTTGCCATAATAGTTTCCCCGGATGACACAAATATTCTCGAGAAGGGACTCTATGAGAGATATGTGTGGTGTCAGAATCATGGCCTCAAGCTCAATGTGAAAGAATGTATAGTAATCCCCTTTGGGGAAAACAAAGTAGCCACAAACTACCACATAGGTGTTACCCCCTAAAAACTGACAAGGTAATAAGGGATCTGGGGACACAAGTAGATAGTCATCTTTCCTTTGACAACCATGTTAACAAAGTGATTAGGAAACACTATGTGGCCCACCTAATCAACAAAGGGTTTGCATCAGGATCAAAAGAGGTAGTGGTGGCCCTCTACTCTTAAGTCATCAGACCCATCATTGAGTAGAATGCACCATTTTGGATGTACTCGACTAAGCATATCCAGCAGCTGGAGAGACCACAGAGGTACCTCACCAAGATGATTACTGGCCTCAAACAGTTGTGTTATGCAACACAACTGGTAAAACTAAATCTGTTCACTGTTGCATACCGCCTACTCAGAGGCACACTCTGCCTAACATACAGAGCCTTGTCCATCACATAACTGTTGAACATGCTCCATCTACAGATAACAAAATTGAGTCGCACTACACACTCCAGGAATATGAACCTCATCACAACAATGAATACAACATGCTGGTAGGATAGAGTACCATCCCAGACACTTGCCTTACTGTGGAACAGAGTTCCAATGTACATCAGACAGAACCCCTCGCTGACACTCTTCAATAGGAACCTTGATGAGTGGATGGGAAACAGACAACTCACGCCAGGCATAACATCAGCAGCCCTACTAGAAAGGGGTTTAAGGTACTAACTATTAGAACTAGAGCTTAGGAGACTAACTAATGGCATGGTGAAAGCTACACAACTTGCCTAGGCTAATATATGCCTTCGTGAAGATAGTTTATTAGATACCTATGAACCTATGTGACAGGTACATGTCTACAGATAGTAGATGTGTACTTCATTGTACATTCATGTTGTACAGCAGGCACATGCACCACATACACTGTAATGCTTACAGATACTGGTGGCTATTATGTACAGTGGGTGAGATGTGCAGCTCATGTCTTTTGTGCCATTGGGCTGTGTGCTGGGTGGGACAGTCCTGGATTTCTCCCTGTCATGGTCACCCTCTTACACACATCTCTGCCCATCCATCTTTGGCTTATTATACTGTGTTCCCCCTACATATATAAAGGTACATAGGTAGGTAATAGGCTATCTGCCTGAAGGCATATATTAGTATGGCCAGAGTGTGCAGCTATCACCACACATGGGGTTAGTTCCCTATGTCCCTGTGTAGTAGAGCTGATGAAGTGATCCATGGTGTGACAGTTCAGTTTCACATACACTCATCAAGGCTCCTCTAGAAGAGTGTCAGTGAGGGACTCAGATTAATGTAGGTTGGGAGCCTGTTCCAAAGCAAGGGAAGTCTGTGAGTTAGTAATGTATCCCTCCAACATGTTCTATTTATTGCTGTGATGATTAAATCCCTAGAGCATGTGGCACAGTGAGCTTGGGTTTACTTCAGATAGAGCATGTACATCAGTTCTGAAGTGGACATGGACCTGTCTGTTGGGCAGAGATCGCCTGAGTAGACAGTATGCAACAGAGTACAGATTGAGTTACTTCAGACTTGTTGCATGGGGCACCTGTTTGAGGCCAGTAATCCACTTGTTGAGGTACTTCAGTGGTCTTTCCAGCTGCTGAAGGTGCCTAGTCAGATTCATCGCAAGTGTGCCGTGGTACTTTCTGATGGGTCTGATGACTGATGAGTAGAGGGAATCTCCTTTGACCTACATGCAAAGACTTTGGCAATTTGTGGGAACACATAGCATAATTTTCTAACCACTTTGTGAATGTGTTTCTGGAAGTAGAGATGACTATCCACATAGGTTCATAGGTTCATACCTGGCTATCTGCCCGAGGGCATTTACAAGCCTAGCCCATCGTTTTGTGGCTTACGCCACCCCTTTAGTATGGGGAACTATACCCATTATTTTGCTGTGCCTCTGTCGAGCAGTGACACTGAGGTTATCCCTGGGGTATATCTGTGATCTCCCATCCATTGGTCAAGATTTCTCTTGAACAAGGCCAGCGAGGTGCTCTGCCTCACATGTACCGGGATTTTGTTCCACAGCATAGGGAGTGGACATGGACCTGTCTGTTGGGCACATGTGTCCATAGATCCCTTATTATTGCCTCCATATTTAGGGTGGTGGCACCTATGTGGTATTTGTATGACTGTAGCTCGAGGCCATAATTTTGACACCACATCTGTCTGACTGAGACCCTTTTTAAGGATGTCTCTGTTGTCCCAAACTTCGATTATGACAACCTTTTTGCAGTCATCCACAAACTTTGCTAACCATAGCCCTCGTGTGTTTGACTGTATTTCTGAAAAGTATACACCAGACAGGAGGGGTCCCAGGACTGAGCCATGGGGGGCAAAAGTTGTTACCAGCTTACAGTCCAACAGGGAGACCACAATTCTTACCTTGTGGGATCTATCTCTGCCCCAGTTGGCAATCCATCAGATGACACACGTGTTTATGCACAGGTTGTTGATTCTGTGGATAGGACATGTGTGTGGGATGTTGGAAAAGGGCTTTTCAAGGTCTATGTAGGCCGTGTGGAGCTAATTTCATTGATGTATGTCCTGGGTAACTGCCTTGAAAACTGTGTAGCTAGTTTAGGGACCATGATCTGCCCCTGACCAAACCAAAATGGGTAGAGTTGGGTGTTTGTAGGCTCCCAATAGCTCTGTTTATGAGTTCCAGAATGATGGATTCCATGGCCTTGCAGATCAGGCTTATTAGGCTTATAAGACAATAGTTCCCATGGTCAGTTGTGCACCAGCACTTGTGGAGTGTGCCAAACATTGCTGTAACCTATTCAACAGTTTCATATCCTGTACAGAGGGTGAGTCTCAACAGACTGTTTAGGTGCAGGGTCTGTTTGTTTTGGAGTTCACATATGACACAGCCAGGGACACCATGTCATCCCATAGACACCGTGTTTTTAGGTTTAGATAGAGCTGTTTAACCATTGTATATGTGATTTCTGGCTTTTCACAATCTCCAGGTATGGTAATGGGCCCTTTTGTCAGTGAGAGGGGGGTAAATATGTATGAACCTGTCTGACAAGATGCTGGCAATGTCAGTCATGTACATGTATTCATTTACACTTTGCACTAACTCAGAACATATATGAGTTTACATTGATATTTATGAGATAGCTAAAGAAAGCTTCATGGTTCTCTATGGACTCTTTGGCAATATTTTTTGCCAGAACATGGCTTGGATAATGTTAGGAGTACTCATTGTTTCTTGATGATCCTGAGCGTAGATTTATTGATCTTCTTTGGATTTTCACTTTCTTTGAACAACTTAAGTACTTGTATTACATAGTTTGATTATGACAGGGGTCCACTATATTATATGGTCTGTTTTCATATCACTGTGTGCACAAGGCAGGATTGGTGAATAGTGACATGTGTCTGGAGTAAGAATTGCAACTGCCAGATATGTGTGGCCCACTGCTGTACTCAGACATGGCCTAAGTGTGTGAGGATGCCCAATATGACCTTTGAGTATGTTGTTGACTGACATCTGCTAAATTTGTTTAAGTGTGTGAGCATGCCCACTATGGGTATATATATATATATATATATATATATATATATATATATATATATATATATATATATATATATATATATATATATATATATGTATATATATACTATATATGTGTGTGAAAATTCAAGTTGGTTTTTACTTCAGGGCTCACATTTGTGTTGTACATCGACAGGAAGCATGCTGTGCCTGCAGGGCTTCCATGAGTCAATTTGCATAGACTTATTAACATTTCTACATATGGGGGGGCAGCTATTATTTGTACATTTCTACCCGGGGGGGGCACTCCTGATTGTTGCTGTGGGTGTACATAGGATGAGCGGTACACCTGACACTTATACACATTTGCTAGGCCTGCACTGCTATGTCAGGTACTCCATTTCAGTCTGTACTGTTGCCTATCATACTGGCTTGAGGCATATCACTGTACTACAGACCTTAGCTTCCAATTACACGCATATTAGTTTGTGACTTTACATAGCCTACCCAACCCACATCACACTGCCTGGCCTGCTGTTATCTGTCTGTATAGGCCTGGGGGGAGGTTACTCATATGCCTCTTCAGAGGGCATGATACAGCATTTGTTTGTGTTTAGTTTGTCTACAATTGTCCTGTTGGCTATGACTGTTAGGTATGTGACCCTCCCAACTGGTATGTGTGAGTGACTTAAGTTGTGTCTGTGCCAGTGAAATGCTGTCATGGCTTAGTGGTTCAGTATTGTGACTATAGTGCACAGTAGCCTGAGTTTGAGCCCTGTCACTGATTTTTATTTTCCTGCTGGGCAGACCTGATTGGTTAAGGAACAGTAAAGCAAGTGTGAGCGTGTTTACCTGACTTTGCTCGACTTTACCCGACTTTGCCCAACATTGCCCAACGTTGCCCGACATTGCGCTGGTTAGCGCGGTGCACAGCTATGCGCAATTGGATTTAAATATACTTAATAATGGTAAAATGTGCTTAGCAGTGCTTTATATTGCTTAAAATAGGGCACTCATACCTCAGGTGGTGCTGCAGGGCTGCCTATGTTGGATGCACATAGTACACTCCCTATACATGTTTGAAAACAGGTAGTGTCATGTTAGGCATCCCTTTTACTGTATGTGCAAGTCAGGGAGAAAGGTCATTTCCAGGGTCCGTACTGAGTCAGTGTATGTGCTATGCGTTGCCTCTTTGCCAAGGCCAGGGCATACTGGGCACGCCTCCTTCTGCCTACTGGGGCTGGCTCAGGTTGTTTCTCCTCCGAGTCACATTGTGCCTGTGCAGGCCTTGGCAATGGTGGGGGGCTGTGTGGCCCTGCCCCATGCTGTTCCTGCTGCAGCTGTTTCCGCAGGATCATATTGTGTAGCATGGCACGTACCAAAACAATTTGGGTACATGTAGTTGGTGATTACTGCAAGGCTCCACCAGATATGTCCAGGCACCAGAACCATGACTTGAGCATCCCAAACACACACTCAATTAAGTTTCTTGTTTGTGTGTGTGTGCCTCATTATGGAATTCTTGTTCAGGTGTGTGCGCATTTCTGATGGGTGTCATCAGCCATGGCTCCAGTGCATATCCAGCATCCCCCACTAGGTGACCATCAGGGATGCCCCCATTGGCACATTTCTGGTACAGCTGCATCAGATGCCAGATGTGGGAATCATGATAGCTTCCAGGGCAGCCAGCACACACATTCATTATTATGCCCTGGGCATTGCACACGACCTGGCAGTTGATGGAGGGGAAGCCCTTGTGGTTGATGTAGACCCTGCCCCGCTCACTGGGTGGTGCTTTGATGTGTGTGTGTGTGTGTGTGTGTGTGTGTGTGTGTGTGTGTGTGTGTGTGTGTGTGTGTGTGTGTGTGTGTGTAATCTATTGTACCCACTACCTCAGGGTATTCTGCTATTTGGTGTAAAAGATGCATATTGCTGGCCAATGCCTCACAGGAATTGGGGAAATATACGTGGTCACCGACATGTGCTGACATGGCATCCAGGAACTGGTGGAGTACCCTGGATGCTGATGCCTGTGAAATCCCCATTGTATCACCAGTTGGTCTTTGGAAGGTACCTGTAGCTAGTATTCTTAGGCCAACACATACCTTGGTATCCACTGGGATAGGTTCCCCTCTGTTGGTTCTGTGTGTGAGGCATGGCCGGCACAGCTCAACAATTTTCTGTAGGAGGCCTCTGTCCACCCTATAGTGCTCTACTATCTCCAGCTCATGTAGCCCCTGGTAGGTTACCCTGGGTCTGTACACTCTTTTCCTTTTCCTTACTGTGAGTTGCTCAGCAGCATTCACAACATCACCACCCTCAGCACCTTGCACGTGCTGGTTTATGATAGCAAGAGCAGCCCCTAACATTTTCTCTGACTTAAGCTTTTTAAGCTTTCCCTCTTTGTATACTGCAGTGTTGCAGAGTTCTTGGGAAAAAACAAGGGGGGTTGCTGTTTGCAGAGTTTAAAGTGCTGGGCTGGGCTGGGCTAGTCTGCTGCCTGTGTAATTGTCTGATTCTGATATATTTCAGCTGGCAGCTTTGCTAGTTATCCTTGGTTAACTTCCTAGTACTTCTTTTCCTTCTTTTTGCCTTTCTGTTTTTGCCTGGGTGGAAGAGCCGCGCAAACAAGCGCAAATGCACTCACATGCGCGCACATGCTGTGTGCATGTTTGCAAGGAGTTTCCTATCTTTTAACATTGTGCACCTTTGGTTTGAGGTTTTCAAATAGGACAACTGTGGGCACGCCTATTGCATTCCTGAACAACTCAAAGCAAACATAAGCCACTGTGCTCCAATTAGCTTACAGCCTGTCTGACACACCCCCTCATGATGTCACCTATATTCTGCTCTACTACTCATCTACTCCTACTATTACACTCTTGGGACATGGCTCACATGCTGGGGAAAATTGGGATTCACTATCCTTATCCTAATTTGCATAGGATTGCCTACTAATGCAAGGTTACATCTCTCACACTGAGCTCCCCCCCCCCCACTTAGCAACCACTACTCAGTGGCCATGTTGTCTTCAGCCTGCCATTCACCTGCATGGCAGAATAAGTTTTTTAGTGAAAATGCCTATTTTTGGCTTTTTTAAAATTATTTTCTTGTTTTTATAAGCACCACACGTTTGCACAGTGCTGCGCTATACTTAAACATCGGAGATCGGGGAAAAAAAGTTAAATTGTTATATTTTTAAACATTTATAAATGGCAATGACCTTATATTTGGCCATTAGCATGCTTCCTCAACTGTATGCATCCTTTATTTGGAGCTGTCATAGCTCCATTTAGCTATTTGCAGAACGGTACTCCGTTACCAACGGAGTACATTTCTGCAGCTAACACTAACCTTCCATGGACAGGTTAGTGTTTCCTGGATCGCAAATTTACCTCATTTGCATGGCTTTCACCAGCAAATGAGATAATTTCCATACCATGACGCTGTCCATGCAAGAGTAGCTTTAGCAGCTCTCGTGCACGCCCCTGCCGGCTGTACCTGGATCGCACAGCAGACATATTGCCACCGTGAGCTCCTACACTCTTCTTGCACTCTGCACAAGCTTTCGTAAATCTGGCCCACTGAAAAGTATATTTAAATTAACTGATTTTTGGAATTGAGTTTCTGAGTTTCTTTTAATATTTGAAGAAAACTTTGCTAATTAACTTTTTCCAAATAGAAAGAAAGCATTTTAGCTTGTATTCAGACATGGTATTTTTGCAACAACTGGAATTAAAATATGTGACTCATGATGTATTATTAAATTGTAAACATTCACTACATAATTACTTGAATGTCCTTATACAGAACTTAGGGATATTTATTACAAAATTGTTATTACAGACTTTGCAATGGTACATCTCATGTGATATGTTAGCAGTGATTAACTTTTTACATATTGTTTCAGTGTTTCAGTGTAATGGTGTTTTACTGTAATGAAATGGAGGGAAATAAATGCTCCTTGTGTAATTTCATTCTATGGTAACAAAGGGAAACTGTGCTACTGCAAATAAGTGTGCCTGGTCATTTAAAATGGCAGACAGATGGAGAAAGAAAACACAGTAGAGACTACATCAAGACTTAGTAACATGAGTGGTGACAAACTACTGATGGCTGATGAAGTGTTCAGTTTTCCAGGTTGCACACATATCCAGCAACCGCTATCAGTCTCTACTAATCCCCATCAGATAAGACATTTAGCTGGTCCATTCACCAGTGCTAGATGCAGATCAGGAAACCTATTCTCTAGGAATGTTTTTGTGTGTGTGTGTGTGTGTGTGTGTGTGTGTGTGTGTGTGTGTGTGTGTGTGTGTGTGTGCGTGTGTGCACATGTGTGTGCGTGCGTGTGTGTGTACACGTGTGTGATGTTCCATGCCATGGTAATATTCCAAATAATAACTGTAGTGCTCCCTCTTCTGGGTTTTAACATCACCTTTTGTATTTATATATAAACTCTATATCAGTGGCAACCTGAATGCGTAATGAAAAAAATTGTTTTTCTGTATGCTAGGTTACCACTCCTCACCTCCTAATCCTTATCACTTAACTCTCCCAGAATCTTTCACATTCACAGCATCTCACTCTACTATTTTGCAATCTACCACCACCACCTTCCACCCCTCTTCTTCACAGATCCACTTTTGCTATGCATACCAAGCAGTCCCACATATACAACCTTTCTACCGCCCAGTAGGTTTCTCTTTCACTCATCCACCAATTTTTCCTCAGCTACTCACCTGCCAAGGTCCCAATACATCTTCATCCCTAACTCCACTAGGCTCTATTTTCTTTGAAGACTCATACATAAACATCTCTACAAGCTCACACTTATAATCTCCATACTACAAATTAAAGGTAATGCAGAAATTAGCAGTGGTCTGATAAGCTACACTTCCAGCCATCAGCAAAATATACTTTCTGCCATCTCATGTGCCATAATAAATGCTCATAGAGTCAGATATAATCCTTTTTTAGCTTAGATCATCAGGTGACAACAGCTCCTCTCCTCATTGACATGATCTGCTGGATATACCTCAGCCTCCTCAAGGCCCTGCCTAACCCAGACTCAGGGCCTGTAAGAGGTTAAGGATGCTGGTCCTAGACTGTGACAGCATTGTCAGCTCCACAATGGTTGCCTTTGGGAGGTGCTTTCACGCTTTCACGCATGCACAACCTCCTGAACAAGCACCAAGTGGCACACTGCTTGCACCTTTGAGCTAGTGGGCTGCTTATGCTGCTATTTCAGTGAGCTAAGGTGTCTTCCTTCCACCCACCAGGACTGGTTTCACTGCTTCAGCTGCTCATGCTCAACCTCCCTGGCCAGCTCCCTCCAGTACCTGGATCACTCAGTTAGGCACGGGTCATTTTGGGTGCAGTCAAGCATTATCCCTCTGGATCATGGGGCAGGGGGCAGTATCAGAAATAAACTTAATCAAATAAGTGCTTTCATCTCCACTCTGTAATGGCATTGTTTAGACCAGGAAAATGAGCAGATGGTGATACTATTGCTGCACAAGTCTCATCTCCATCTTAAGACATTGCACAAATTAATGCCTCCTCAAACACTAGTCCCATCTGGATTCTGATGAACTTCCCTTCTTGGAAAAACAGGCCAGTCCTGATTACAGTTCCATACCTTTCACCACCATTCTCATTTAAATTTTAGTCACTCTTTCATAGCGTCACTTTAGCCTGCCCTAAACACAACAATGCCATTACACCAGATTACTTTTAATCTCAGCTACAAATTCCTGTGCTCAAATGACATTTTTCACTTCCTTGTCAGCTCAGATTTCATGCACATAAATAAGGAACTCACTAGCCCAAATGTTTATTCAAACCACCACACCCTCCTGGATCTATTGATTATCAACAACCCCACTATTATTTCCAACCTAACTATTCACCCTCCTTCTTTAGTGACCACTCTCCACTCACCTTCAAAATTAACAATCAGACTCAAAGACTTACTCCTAAATTACTCTCATTCAGACCAAAATCCACCAAGAAATTGCCTATCCTCATGAGAGGCCACATTTTTTTCTGAAGATCCCATCCATGTTGCAAAAATATTTATCCAAGACCAGCTCTACTTCAAAATAAATTACTTTAATTTCCTAAAAGCCTACACAAACAGCAAAAAATGATTGGCTGACAAAAGAGCTAAATGAACTTCTTCAACATATCTGAAGGTACATAGAAGCAAAACCTTAACCCTTATGTAGAGGCAAAATCATCCCTCTGCAATCCAGACAGCTCTCCCTACTACTAAACCAAATTGTTTCTGGAAGAGGTTAAACTACTAATTGCTGGCGAAACAACCTCAGCAATTCACCCCAAATATACTACTGACCTATCCTCTACATCTTCTCAGTCTCTCTTTCTCCAACCCCTTCATACTACCCTTCTACTTTGCAAAAATAACTGCTAAAGACATCAGCACCTTATCTGACCAAATTCCCATAGATGTCCTCTCTGTCTTTGACAACCTGAAGCGATGGTTCATATACTACTGCAAAGATTTCCTTACAATGTCTTAATTTCACATTTATAACCCCTGTTTAATTAACAATATGCCACTGATCTGCAAAATAACATTATTTAAGGCATTCACCAAAAGAGCCAAATCCTGAAAAAGGTCTCACACTTTTGTCCAATCTTTGTTTTCCCCTATACTTAATAACATTCTAGAAAAAAATAATCTACAGTCAACTTAGACAACAAATCCAACAATGCCATCTTCTCTCCATAAAACACCATGGCTTTTGATTAGGCTGTAGCACTATGACTGCTCTGTGGACTCTCACTGATGATATCTTACTAAACATGGGCAAAAGCAGACTTACAAGAGCTCTCTTCATAGATCTCACCAAAACCTCTGATCTTATCAACCATACCTTCACAACCTGCCAAGAACTGGCATCAGTTTAGACACATCTACCTGGTTTCAAGAGTTCGTATTCAACAGAGACTTCAGGATCACAATTAGTGCATCCTCCTTTGAGTTAACAACACCAGAAAAATTTGTACCTTAAGGTTCTGTACTTGGTCCATTATTGTTCTTATTGTTTACTAACATATACCCATATGACCTTCTACAGCTATCCTTGTCAATGAAATGGTCATTTTTGGATCTAGCTCCTCTTACTCTTTCATTCAGTTCCAACTTGAAAATGGCCTACCTCACTTAACAGCTGGCTTATCAATCAAACAATTTTTCTAATTCTCACCAAAACTAAAAATATCCTTTTCAGGACTCAACAAAACATGGCAACATTTCTAAACTATGTCAGCATCAGAGATATTAGCAACATACACACACACAAAAACACACCTTAAATATATTGTTATCTGGCCAGAGAAAACCTCTTTGGTCAAAAGAGCTCTGCATATCTGCTGCTTGCAAGAGGCAATGGAATCCTTCTGACTAAGCTCCAAGAAAAAAAAACACCCTGCAAATGTTTCATATAAAATATGTCAAGTCATCTCAAATTCACCCTTACAGCAACAACATTGTTTTACTCTCTGTAAAACTAACTGGCTACAGGTCAGTCAAGAAGCAGAACTGTTGTAAGGCTTTCTTTCCAAACTCTTACAGCCTGAAATGGTTACTCCTCTAGCTGCTGAATTCACAACAAAAACCTCTTCCTACAACTTCAGATGGCATCTCTTGTTAACTCTGCGCCAAGTTCACTTTAAACTGATTACTTTCTCTAGACGTATGATTGTAGTCAGCCTGGGTGTGCCTGAAATTTGTTAATTGAGATCAGTGTACTACCCTGCTAAAAGCAAAAATAAGAATGCATACATACATAAAAAAATACATTTTATGGTTTTGGGAATATTACCCTATACCTGCATCCTTCTCCAGGAATATGGCATGTAACCCCAACCATCCAAGAAAGTAGTACAACCAATATTTCTGTGGAAAAGTAGTCACATACCTGGAGCCTATACTGTCATATAATTGAAGTTTTCTCTTTTATGTTACATGAGCCTTCTGAGGGAATATTCCCACATAAACAAAACTGACTATTTATTAAAAGCAGCTTTTAAAAATAAGAGAAGGATTTTTTTCAAAGTATATGAAAAGTGGGCTTATGATTAAACAGCATGCAGTATTAAAAGCTAATTCTTATCCAGGCAAATATTTGGCTGCAGACTGTAATTCTTGAAATCTACTTCTTCTTCTTTTGGCTGCTCCCGTTAGGGGTTGCCACAGCAGATCAGCTGTTTCCATTTCTTCTTGTCCTCTGCATCTTGCTCTGTCACACCAACCACCTGCATGTTCTCTCTCACCACATCCATAAACCTTATCTTAGGCCTTCCTCTTTTCCTGTTACCTGGCAGCTTCATCCTTAGCATCTTTTTTCCAATATACTCTGCATCCCTCCTCAGCGCATGTCCAAATCAACATAATCTTGACTCTCTGGCTTTGTCTCCAAACCTTCCAACCTGGGCTGACCATCTAATATACTTATTCCTAATCCTGTCCATCCTCATCACACCCAGTGCAAATCTTAACATCTTCAACTCTGCCACATCAAGTTCTGACTCCTGCCTTTTTGTCAATGCCACTGTCTCCATCCCATATAGCATAGCTGGTCTCACTACCCTCTTGTAGACCTTCCCTTTCACTCTTACTGGTACTCGTCTGTCACAAATCACTCCTGACATTCTCCACCCACTCCATACTGCCTGTACTCTCTTCTTCACCTCTCTTCCACACTCACCATTACTCTGAACTGTTGATCCCAAGTACTTAAACTCATTCACCTTTGCCACCTCTACTCCCTGCATCCTGACCATTCCTCTATCCTCCCTCTCATTCACACGCATATATTCTGTCTTAGTCCTGCTGACCTTCATTCCTCTTCTCTCTAGAGCATATCTCCACCTCTCCAGGGTCTCCTCCACATGTTCTCTACTCTCACTACAGATCACAATGTCATCTGTAAACATCATAGTCCATGAGGACTCCTGTCTGATCTCGTCTGTCAACCTGTCTATCACCATTGCAAATAAGAAAGGGCTCAGAGCTGATCCTTGATGTAATTCCACCTCCACCTTAAACGCATCTGTCACTCCTACCGCAGACCTCACCGCTGTCACACTACCCTCATACATATCCTGTACCACTCTTACATACTTCTCTGACACTCCCGACTTCCTCATACAATGCCACAACTCCTCTCTAGGCACCCTGTCATTTGCTTTTTCTAAATCCACAAAGACACAATGCAACTCCTTCTGACCTTCTCTGTACTTCTCCATCAATACTCTCAGAACAAACATCGCATCTGTAGTGCTCTTTCCTGGTAAGAAACCATACTGCTGATCACTAATCATCACTTCCCTTCTTAACCTAGCTTCCACTACTCTTTCCCATAACTTTATGCTGTGACTGATCAGTTTAATCCCTCTGTAGTTACTAAAGCTCTGCACATCACCCTTATTCTTAAAAATCGGTACCAAAACACATTTTTTCCATTCCTCGGGCATCCTCTCACTTTCCAAGATTTCATAAAACAATCTAGTTAAAAACTCCACTGCCATTTCACCTAAACACCTCCATGCTTCCACAGGTATGTCATCTGGACCAATGTGAAATAGAAATACATATCCAGTGAAAGAAATGTTAAAGAAAGTTTAAAGGATTGGACAATGAGCAAAGACTAGAAGCTGCAATTTCTTCCCACCGTTTTGTATGTCTGTGTGATGCAAAAATGCTACAAACCTATTATGAAAATTATATCCATTTCACTGATCTTTTTGATTTTTGTTAACCTGGAAAGGAAACTGGCACAGAGATAATTTTCAGCAGTAGTCCAAGTTATATTAAAAATAGCCACATACAGAATAAGGTTAGGATATATAGCCTTACACGATGCTGCTGCTGCTATTACTGCCATTATTAAATGCAGGCATAATGTTAAAAATCAGAAGAAGAAGTAGTGTAGTTTATCATGTGGACTGTTACCATCACACAAAACAGCAGAAGAAGCATCATTTACTTATGCCACTGATGTCTGAATATTCTGAGACTTGATTACTTGCAGAGACGGTGCCTTTTGTTTGGATCACAGAAGTCAGAGATAAGAGAAAAGATGAGGTGTATGTTTCTTTTACAGGTTTTCCCTTTGATACAAGTTTGTATGACTTCAGAGTGTATATATATAGAGATTGAGGTATGCCTCTGTGGCTTGCCCCACACAAAAACAATTGTTTAGCTGTGTTTGGTGACCTTATTCTTGTCAGTGGGTCAGGAATGAAATTTCACGTCTGTAGATTTATTATGAATTCCATAGAAGACAGTAATAAACACAAACAGAGCTATTCTAGAAGAAAAGAAAATCAAAACACAGCATTCTTACCCAGTCAGTAAGGTGTCCCTGAGATCGGGTCTATATTACATGATCAAACTTTCAAAAGTTCGACTGTCATATGGTCAATACCATATGATCGAATTTTTGAAAGTTCTAATGTTTTAACGGAGATCTCTGTACAGTGCGGAATGGGAAGATTTCCCTTTTCTGCACTATAATGCAATCTTGGAGTTGGCATATTTAAAGAGGGGGGCACAGCCTCCCCCTAGTGGAGGGTGCGAGGGGGCTCCCCCCCCAATTAAAATGTTCAGGTACTTTGTGTAGTTTTTTTTTTTTTTTTTTTTAGATTTTTGGACTTTTAAAAGTTTGATCATATGGTGTCGACCATATGACAGTCGAACGTTTGAAAGTTTGACTATCTAATATAGACCCCCTGAGATCTATAGGAACATGTAGAACTAATATAAAGTAAATAAGGAAAATCAAGCAGGACTACTTATACACCAAGATTGTAAATTACACAGAAGAAGAAATAGTAAATGAAGACAGTTATCTTAAGACAGAAAGGCAAAAGAAATGCAAAACACCACACCAATACATTTAATGAGGGAAATAAAATGCAATCAAATTAGTATTAGCATACATAAACAAGGCAAATCAAACATAGAAACAATCAAATTGACTTAGGTCAACTTTACATTTGTCGTGGGTCCCCTAGGAGAAGTCAATGCATAATTTTACTGAGCAAAATGGATGATTTAAACTCATTAAACAACACACATACTAAATATGTAGGTGATACCACGAGAAAGTTTTTTTTTTTTTTTTTTTGCAGCTGCAACCTCTCAATGATGGCCTTTCCTGTAGTCATCTAACTTTAGATAAGTAGGCTAACTCAATGGTTACATGACCATTGGAAAAGAGTAACTCAAAGTATAGCAGACATATGCAAAACCATTTGGGGACTTGTCAATTCAGGGAGTTATGTTTGGAAAAATATATTATGGGAGATATTCATCACATTTTAGTTTTCACTCAAATATTCTTAGTGTCCCAAGAAACTTATTAATGAAGAGTGAAAAGAATAGATGCTGACAGAATATACTTAAAGGCCACAGGATTGTACATGAACTTGCAAAGTAAAACAATCAACGGAGATGACTTTAGAAGATATAAAAGAACAAAGAGAAGTGGCAATTAGTGAAGTATGTGAATGATATTAAACAAAATGAAAGAAGACTGCCTCCCTAAGACAACTGCAGTGAGAAACAAGGCATTTTTCAGACTTTTATGAAAGAGAATAGAGTTAGCAATATTTATGTGAGCAGGAGTGAGTGCCATAGTCTATGAGCACCGAGAAGTGACAGTAAATGTCATGGCAAGGAAAACATGGGACTTGAATGGGCAAGAGCAGCAACTTGTAAAATGTCTGTATCTGAAAACTTTTCTCTGACAGAAAATGCAATCAAAACATTAAAATGTGGATATATTTGTAGCTAATTCTATTCACTAATAGGCAAAGAAAAGATTGATATCTTCAAGTTCTTCAAAAGTTGTAACTTTCCTGTCAGCAATTCAATTGCTTGGTTAAGAGAGAAGAGATTTCAACATGATCTACTCAAGAAATGGTACTCAGGATTCTTGTGTTAAAAAAGACATCCAGACACTAATATCTGGTATGCAGGGTGTATTACTTAAAATGGACAAAATGGATACCAAAATAGAAAGTTTCAAAGAAGAGACCATAAAGAAGATGGAATATTTAGAAATTCTTATAAAACAGCACAAAGTGCACAAGTCAGCAGTATGGAAGAAGCTTAAAATAACCATGAAGGAAAAATAACTAAAAGTGAGTCTCAGACTGAATTTCTTTTAAAACAAAAAAATGGCTCATCAATAAAGTTAATGATTTAGAAAATATACTGAAACAAAACATTAGAATTTATGGTATGCCTGAAAAGTATGAGGGAGACAATATGATAAATGTCTTAACAACCCAGCTACATTAAACATTAAACATTAAATCTACTTGAAACTTTATTTTTTGGAATTGAAAGGGCACATAGATATCTGAAAGAACTTTCAAGGAAGGAAAACTCACCACCATGTTCAATTATATTTAAGTTTACGTCTAGCTTAAAAAAAGATTAAATATTAAAAACAGCATGGTTCAGCCCACTTATTAAAATATGTGAACACATAGATTTTACAATGATTATTCCAGTAAAGTAATAAGTAAAAGAAAATCCTTCTTACCACTGATCAGGGAACTTACGAAGAACAATATTAAAGCCAGTTTGGTGTTTCCTGCAAAGATCAAATTATTTTTTCTGAAGGAACTAAAATATTTGACACAGTGATGCAGGCATTCACTTTTGTCAGCAAAAGTAAAATCCTTAATAATATTGAAGAAATTGATTGGAACAGCATATCCCTCAAGTCCCAGAGTGAGCTGAATTCCTGTTTCTAAAACTGAAAAGCTTAAAAACAAGTGACTTTTATTCTCTGATTGCAGAACATTTATTTTCTTTTTTTCTCAATAATTTTTATTTATTCTTTTCATCAATACAGAATAGCAAACAAAATACAACAAAAAGAGGTAAGGCATATTCACAATAAACAGTTGTTATACATTGAAGGTAATACAAAAAGAGATAAAGTAAACAAACAATAATATTTACACTATATACATAGATGCTTTCAATATTCGGAAGAAAAGGTGTTACAATTCAGTAAGAGTTGTTGTGAGTAGAAATCTAAATTAGAGAAGGGAAAGAAGAAAAATGAAAACTTTTGTGGATCATGGATATGAATTAATATGGGACCTCGTAATCGTAGTTAAGTCTGGTTATTTGTGCTGAGTTAAGCAAGAATAATATTAAAGACTTGTTCCCATAATTTCCTAAGCTTCTTGTTTTTATTCTCTCTGTCATTTAAAATTTTATGGGCTAATAGGTGTTTAGTCGCCATTATTCTAAAATTCTCCCAAGAGATGTTAATTGAGTTAAGCCAATTGGTTGCTATATAAAGTTTCATTAAAAGGAAAATGTTGATCAGCGTAACTGCTTGTCCTTTAGAAATATTGCTTGTGAGATATGTAAAAGAGTAAATTCCCAGGTGAGAGTAGATGTCTGATAGCCCATTTTTTTGCAGTTGAAGTTTAAGGGAGTTCAAAAGTTTAAATACACACTTACAGCTCCAGAATAGATGTAGTATATCAGCTGTTTGGTCTTTACAGTGAGGACAGAATGGAGATTTCTTAGGGTTAAATTTATGTAAAATGGTGGGTATGAAATATGCATTATTATAAATCATAAGTTGTGTAAATGCTAGTTTTTTAAGGGGTATAGATTTAATTGTTAGGTTAATTGCTTGGTTTAGTTGTTGGTTATCAATGGAAAAACTAATCTTTCTCCAATAGTCCAAGACAAGTATAACTTTATGGAATTTGATGTATTTTATTAATTTATATGTATTAGTGGTATATTTCTTAGATGAGAGGATGGTTTTCCATAGTAAATTACAGGTTATTATATCATTGTTGGTTATATTGTAGTTTTGGAGATAACTGGTACATAGTTTTTTAATTTGCCTTAAAATTACTAGATAAGATTTGGTGAGGTTCAATTGGTTCCTCATTTCTTGTAGTGAACACTTTAGATATGGGTATATGTCTTGGATGGTTGTATTAATTAATCAAGGAAAGGAGTTCAGGTTTAGGGTTTGATTGTTTATTTTAAGGTTGGGACTGTTGTGCAAAGGTTGTAATATCATCACAGTTTGTGCAATATTTAAATATTTAAAGAGTTTTTGTGTTATTGATATAGAGTGTTTCAGGGGTTCTATTATATTGTATGATTTTAATAAATTTGTATTTATGAATGGTAAGGCTTTGGAGTTGATATCCAGGTTTTTGGTGTGTCTTTGGTATATTGTAAGCCACAATGGGGGCCAATCTTTATACTTTGGGTTATATTCAGCTATTTGCAATACCCTGATAGAATTTATAATTAGGTAATATATCTCGAAATTGGGAAGGTCTAAGCCACCTTTATATTTTGGGGTTGTGAGTTTTTTATATGAAATTCTGTTTTTTTTTTTTTTTGGTTCCCATATAAATTTTGCAAGGAAAGTATGAATTTGTCTAAAAAATGTATTGGGTATGTTTAGCTGAGTAGTCATGAATATATAAAGTAATCTGGGTAACACATTCATTTTTATTACAGTGACTTTGGCCATAAATGGAAATTTTAGATTTTTCCATCTATTAAGGTCTAAAATAATATTCTGCCATTTTTGCGTTATATTATTTGAGTAGAAATCTTTATTGTTTGTGGAAAAAGTAATGCGTAAGTAGTTGATTACTTCTTTTGTTTTCAATTTAAGAACATTTATTTTCTTTAACAATGGATTTACCCTTTATGTAAAATGTAATTTATGAAGTAATTAATACTTTAAAAAGGTCTGTGAACAAATGAATGCTGCAGTTGTGTCAGGATGTTGGATTCTCACTGGATTTTCTTCCTGCCCTGAGGTGTTCTGAAAAAAAATCTAAGTCAAAGATCATCGCTGATGTCTGAAAAAAAGAGAAAGGAACTTCTTTCCTGGCAAAATATATAATTATATTTATAATCCCTTATTATTTTTAACTTATATATAACATTATATTGATTACTTGTAAGTCATTGTAGATTTAGGCTATTTTTGATTAATATTTAGGTATTGGTAGGTAGAGAGTGTAGTAGTTTGCCTATTCAACAGGCAAACTTAGAACTTTTGTCTATATCATATATCTATCCTTTGGATAAAATCTACCATAATGCCTGGAAGTATGGAATCCATAAATGATCCCAAAGGAATGTATACATTTGTAACAATTAAATAAATGGCAAACTCTATACACTAGCGAATTTTTACTGGATACCTGGAACTGGTGCAAGAGTGACAAAATATTGCTTAAACTTACTACAAAGTTATTGGAATGGTAGTTTGATTCTAGCAGGGAATTGTAACTGCATATATAGTATAGAAAATACAAGTGAACAGAAGAAAGCTACAATTTTGGCATAAGCTAAAGCACTAAACAGATGAATTAGTAATAATAATTTAGTTGATTTAATAGTAAAGCTAGAAGATAAGTCATTGTTCATCACTCATTATTCTTATGTGCATGGGACACAAACTAGAATTGATAGAATTTATGCCCCTACAGATTTACTTAATAAAGTAAATTATCTTAAAACTATTATCTTTCCTTTATCTGATCATAATGCACTAAGTATCAGTATATTAATGGATAGAAGGGAATTTCAGATTATTTATAGAATCCCAGTATATATGATAACATTAAGAGTTATATTATGGAACAATTTGGGATTTTTTTTAATCTATGAATGATAATGGTCAGGTTAGTAAAGTCATACTATGTGACTCCTTAAACATGTATATTAAAGACAGAATGGGAAGATGGGCTAGTAATAAAATGAAAAAGTAGGATAAAGCATTATTAGAAATACAAATGAAAAACACAAAGCAAGGGTTGAACAACAAACAAAGAAATTAGATAATACTGAGGTCATTAAAAATGTAATGACAAAATATAAAACAGTTTTAATGCAAAAAATGGAGATAGTTTTAAAAAAATAAAATTTCACAGTTATGCAATGACTTCAAAAAGTGTACATAGATTACCTAATAAAAGTAAGATGTTAAGTAAAAAGGCAAAAATCAGTGATATCCTAAATCCTCATACTAATAAGTTTACTTCAGTCATAAAGGAAATGCATAATATTTTTTTTAAAAATTCCAAGAGGATCTTAATATAGATAAAATGAATAATCATAACAATTATAAAATTGACAAATATTTAAAGAAAAAACATTGGTAATAAACTTAATGAACAACAAATATTTCTGTTGAATAGGCCTATTAGCCTAATAGAAGTTAAATAAACTTTAAAAAAAGGAAAAATTGTAAAGCTCCAGGGTTAGATGGTTTAAGTACGGAATTATATAGCCTGCTTCCATTAAGGACTATAGAAATACTGAGTGATTTTTCAGCATAATTCAAAGAGACAAAATAATTCCTCTCTCATGGAAATTTTCTATAATCTCAACTATACTTAAACAAGGAAAGGATAATACATTAGTTTCCTCATAGAGACCTATTTCATTATTAAATGGAGACAATAACATATTTACTTCCATCTTCACTACACTATTAAGAGATAAACTAGATAATTTAATTAATAGAGATCAAACAGGATTTATAGTCAATAGTTTAGCATATAGTAATATATTAAGGGTAGCAACTACCTTAGATTTAGCAAAAGGAATGAACAATAAATTGGACCTAATTAGCTTAGATATCAAGATAGCTTTTGATTCTGTAGATTGGAACTACTTGTTTAAAACTTTAGAAGCATTTGCATATCCAGAACAATGTACTTGAATATTAAAAACCTGTATCAAGACTCCAAAGCATATGTTAAAATTGTGTCTTACATTTCTCAAGGATTCACTTTAAACAAAGGTGCAAAGCAAAGGTGTTCCTTTTTACCTCTACGATTTGCATTAGTTATCAAACCTTAGCAAATGGTATCAGAAGCAATGAAAAATTGATGGATTCTCAACTAACAAGGACTGTCAATCTAAAATAAGGCTTTTCAAGAAGTATCACCGCTGAAATGCAAAATTAATAAAACTGAAAGTTTAGTGCTAAATCAGTTCCTAGATAGTAAGTTTAAAGATAAATATAAATATGATTGGGAAGGAAAAAACTAAAACATTTAGGAATACAAATATATCAAGATATGAGTAAGATTATTAATCATCATCATCTTCTTTCAGCTGTTCCCGTTAGGGGTCGCCACAGCAGATCATCTGTTTCCATTTCTTCCTGTCCTCTGCATCATGCTCTTTCACACCAACCGCCTGCATGACCTCTCTCACCACATCCATAAACCTTATCTTAGGCTTTCCTCTTTTCCTCTTACCTGGCAGCTCCATCCTTAGCATCCTTTTCCCAATATACTCAGCATCCCTCCTCAGCAAATGTCCAAACCAATGCAATCTCGCCTCTCTTGCTTTGTCTCCAAACTGTCCAACCTGAGCTGACCCTCTAATATACTGATTCCTAATCCTGTCCATCCTAGTCACACCCAGTGCAAATCTTAACATCTTTAACTCTGCCACATCCAGCTCTGACTCCTGCCTTTTTGTCAATGCCACCGTTTCCAACCCATATAACATAGCTGGTCTCACTACCCTCTTGTAGTCCTTCCCTTTCACTCTTACTGGTACCCGTCAGTCACAAATCACTCCTGACACTCTTCTCCACCGATTCCACCCTGCCTGTGCACTCTTCTTCACCTCTCTTCCACACTCACCATTACTCTGAACTGTTGATCCCAAGTAGTTATACTCATCCACCTTTACCAACTCTACTACCTGCATCCTCACCATTCCTCTACCCTCCCTCTCATTTACGCACATATATTCTGTTTTAGCCCTGCTGACCTTCATTCCTCTCCTCTCTAAAGCATATCTCCACCTCTCCAGGTTCTCCTCAACCTGGTCCCTACTCTCACTACATATCACAATGTCATCTGCAAACATCATAGTCCACGGGGCCTCCTGTCTGATCTCATCTGTCAACCTGTCCATCACCACTGCAAATAAAAAAGGGCTCAGAGCTGATCCTTGATGTAATCCCACCTCCACCTTAAACATATCTGTCACTCCCACCGCAGTCCTCACCAATGTCACACTACCCTCGTACATATCCTGTACCACTCTTACATACTTCTCTGCCACTTCCGACTTCCTCATACAGTACCACAACTCCTCTCCAGGCATCCTGTCATATGCTTTCTCTAAGTCCACAAAGACACAATGCAACTCCTTCTGACCTTCTCTGTATTTCTCCAACAACACTCTCAGAGCAAATATTGCATCTGTAGTGCTCTTTCCTGACATGAAACCATACTGCTGATCACTAATCATCACCTCCCTTCTTAACCTAGCTTCCACTACTCTTTCCCATAATTTCAAGCTGTTTCTGATCAATTTTATCCCTCTGTAGTTACTGCAGCTCTGCACATCACCCTTATTCTTAAAGATAGGTACCAAAACACTTTTTCTCCACTCCTCAGGCATCCTCTGACTTTCCAAAATTTCATTAAACAATCTGGTTAAAAATTCCACTGCCATTTCTCCTAAGCACCTCCATGCTTCCACTGGTATGTCAGCTGGGCCAACAGCCTTTCCATTCTTCAACCTCTTCATAGCTGTCCTTACTTCCTCCTTGCTAATCTCCTTGCTAATCTGTTTTACTTCCTGATTCACTATCCCCACATCATCCAACCTTCTCTATCTCTCATTCTCTTCATTCATCAGCTCTTCAAAGTACTCTTTCCATCTACTCAACACACTCTCCTTGCTTGTGAGTATGTTTCCCTCACTATCCTTTATCACCCTTACCTGCTGCACATCTTTCCCAGCTCTGTCCCTCTGTCTAGCCAATCGGTATAGGTCCTTTTCTTCCTCTTTAGTATCCAATCTCTCATACAACTCTCCATATGCCTTATCCTTAGCCTTTGCCACCTCTCTCTTTGCCATGCGCCTCATCTCCTTATACTCATGTCTACTTTCTTCATCTCTTTGACAATCCCACTTCTTCTTCGCCAGCCTCTTCCTCTGTATACTCTCCTGTACTTCCTCATTCCACCACCAAGTCTCCTTGTCCTCCTTCCTCTGTCCAGATGTCACAGCAAGCACCTTTCTAGCAATCTCCATTACTAGCTCTGCTGTAGTTACCCAGCTATTCGGTAATTCTTCACTGCCTCTTAGTGCCTGTCTTAACTCTTCCCTGAACTCCACCTCACAATCACCCTTTTTTAACTTCCACCATTTAATCCTTGGCACTGCTTTCACACACCTCCTCCTCTTCTTGATCACCAACATCATCCTACAGACCACCATTCTATGCTGCTTAACTACACTTTCCCCTGTCACCACTTTACAGTCTCCAATCTCCGTCAGACTGGTCCTCCTACATAGGATATAATCCACCTGCGTGCATCTTCCTTCACTCTTGTACATCACCCTGTGCTCCTCCCTTTTCTTAAAATACGTATTTACCACAGCCATGTCCATCCTTTTCTCAAAATCCGCAATCATCTGACCTTCTTCATTCCTCTCCTTAACACCATACCTACCCATCACTTCCTCATCCCCTCTGTTCACTTCACCAACATGCCCATTGAAGTCCGCTCCAATCACTAGTCTCTCACCCTTGGGTACACTCACCACCACTTCATCCAACTCACTCCAAAATTTTTCTTTCTCATCCATCGCACATCCAACTTGTGGAGCACATGCACTAACAACATTCATCATTACACCATCAATTTCAAGCTTCATAAACATCATTCTATCAGACACTCTCTTTACCTCCAAAACACTCTTGGCATACTGTTCCTTTAGGATAACCCCTACCCCATTTCTCCTGCCATCCGCACCATGATAGAACAATTTGAACCCTCCTCCTATACACCTGGCCTTACTTCCCTTCCATATGGTCTCTTGCATGCACAATATATCAACCTTCCTTCTCTCCATCATATCAGCTAGCATTCTCCCTATACCAGTCATACTGCCAACATTCAAAGTTCCTATCCTCACTACTACACTCCTACCCTTCCACCTCTCTTCCTGCCTTTGGGCATGCCTTCTCCCTCCTCTTCTCCTTCGGCCAACAGTAGCCCAATTTCTGCCAGCACCCTGTTGGCTAACAGCACTGGTGGCGGTCGTTGTTAACCCAGGCTTCTACCGATCCAGTATGGACATATGAAATGTTCTCCATATATGTCATTTGGCAGAGGTTTTACACCAGATGCTCTTCCTGACACAACCCTCCCCATTTATCCGGGCTTGGAACCGGCACAAAGAAATGCACTGGCTTGTGCAGAGGAAGATTATTAATAATTTTGAAAAAATAATTGAAGAAGTATTGCTTCTTATTAAAAATGGAATGAAAGTTTTTTTTTTACTTTAGAAGCTAGAACCTCTTACTAAAATGATTATATTACCCAGCATTATATACATATTGCATTCAATAGCTTTAATACCTGACAAAAAAAATTAAGGAAAATGGAAAAAATGTCAGCTTCATTCTTATGGTATCATGAAAAGCTGAGAATTGCTTATTGAAATCATATAAGATTATAGGAGTATGGTGGTATTAGCTTCCCGGATGTAGAATCTTTTTCTATTGCTGCAAGTATTAACTCTATTATACTCAGGATAGACTTAACTTTATCTAGTCAGTGGAAAACTATTCAGGAACAGATTTTAGTAAATTCTTATAAGATTATGAAAAATGGTACATTATAAATATGTAACAATCTTTCATCTGGTTAATAAAAGTTACCTTAGAAGGAAATTCCTGTAAAATGTTAAGACTCTACTGATATGAAATCAATTATTAAAACAGTTAAAACATACATTTTTAAAACTCCATTAATATCAAAATGGAACTTTTTGTGATTTCCCATTGCACACACCTCTAAATTTAAAGAAATTCCTAACAATTTTAAAATGAATTTACTAAAAAGGAATGGATTAGTATTGTGGTCTGATTGCTTTGAAAAAGGAAAAGCTAAGTTATCAGAGTATTTAATGAAAGATTATAAGTTGGATGAACCTGTTAACCAGTTAATATTATCCATCAGTTGAAATTAAATGAATTTGTAGATAATATGAGTGCAGAGTAACAGAACACTATTTTATATGAATATAAGAATGCTACCATTGAGGGTAAATTGACCTACAATAGAAGCTTACCTAAGTTATATAAGTTAAGTATAAATAATAATAATTTGGATGTAAAATTCTGGAACATTTTAGATAGCAGTGGAATGAGTGACTCTATAGATGTTAAGAATAAAACTTTGTTACTTAAATCAGTTAGTCATACTTTCTCAAGTTTATACTGGAAAGTTTTTGTACAGGAATATATACATAGAAAGTGTGTTACTCCCTATAAAATCTCTAAGTTTAGTAAAATGGCTTTTTCAGTTTGTTGGAGATGTAGTAAAGATGCAAAAGCTGATTGGACACATTTATGGATTTTTAAAAATTAAATGTAAATTGGAAAGAGATAAGTATGTTTTTAAGGGGATATGGTCTGATAATTGTTCCTTAACTTAATCAATAATACCACTAAATATTCCATTTCCTTTTTCTGTAAAAGCCAAGCAACAAAAACTGTTCTGGAGTCTCCTGGTAGTAACTACAAATGTCTTTTTTTACAGAAATTGGAAATCAAATTCAATTCCTACATTCTGTGAATTTTTAAATGTAATAGCAATACTGTGTAAATCTGAAAAAGAAGTGATTAGGACAAGATCAATAAATCACAGTAAGATTTATAGCATTTGGGATAGCCTTGAAATGTTGCTGTTGAAATAGCAAGACTGTTAATGTGCTAATTCTATAAGACTACCTTGATGATTCAATGTATTCCTAACATTGCTTAAGAGTATGTGATGTGGAATTTCTTCCTTTCTGTGTATATATTGTAAATATGTTAAATTAATAAAAATTGTATTGAAAATTATATGGGACTAGAAATCTGTAGTTAGTGTGAAGTATACGCCCCATCTTTTTTTAAGTTTAAGTGGGCCCTCACTACTATTTAAACAGAGAATTTGTGATATTTACTTCAGCTGCCCACCTACCACATTGCTCAGAAACTGATGTTATTATATGCTGCATCTTATTTATTATTTTGCCATTATCTGGATATAGTGCACTTATTAAGGTTTTCCCATCTTTCCATTCTTGCTGCAAAACAATAATGTTATACTATTGATTAATCTCATCAGTAAAACTTACTGCATGTACATATTGTAGACATGTTGATACATTTCATGTCACCTCCACACCCCCTACTAAATTAAGAATCCTTTTAATTTTTTCCATTTCTGTATTTTGTCCTTCCTTCAGTAGCTACTCGGTTTACTTTGGAATAATTGCCAACTAGAATTTTCTCCCAGAAAAACATGGGTCATCTGTATTTATCTCTACTTCAGAAAAATATGGTCTAGCTATATTAGACCTATGGGCATTAATGTCAGATAGAGGTCCTTCTATATCATGTTCCTTATAACCCCTTTCTCTTAACTTAAATCTTAGATCTTTTAAAGCATCATCAAATTTCTTCTCATCAGGGTTTAATCTCGACATTCTGAACCCTTGTCCTCTTATTGCAGTCTTAAAAATGTGATTAAGGTGCATACTAGTTCTATATAGCAAGTTCTTTCTGTGACATTATTTCCTATAGCTCATAGTACAAATGGTATTATCAGCTTTCTTTCAAACTTTGACATCAAGAAAATTGATTTCACTCCATGAAGTATTCATATCAAATTTTAAAAAGTTGTACTACCATTCAAATAATCAAAAAATGTACATAGATTATGTTCAGACTCATTCCATAACAAGAACAGGTCATCAACGAAACACCTACAGAAAACAACATGTTCAAATCTATGCATGCCTAGAAAAGTGTCATTCTCCCATTTAGCGATCACAAGATTTGCATAACTATTCACAGTAGGTGTCCCCATAGCTACACCTTCTTTTTGCAGGTATAAATTCTGATCAAATAAAAATACGTTGTTCTCAAGTATTATTTCCATTAATAAATGTAGTAAATCTATAGAGTTATATGTTAAAGTTGCTTGTTCCAAAAGATAATCCCTTAACATGTCTATACCCTTCACACTGGAAATCATAGTAAAAAGAGAATGTGCATCAAGTGTAACAAATAACAAATTACTAGGATTCAGATGTGTTTCTAGCAAGACACTCTGTCTGTAAGTAGCCTAAGGACACTTATTTATACAACAAATTCTATACCCGTAGAAAGCTTCTATTTGTATTTCACACACTGTTTTACTCTGTATTTGTTTAAATATATGTTATGCTGTTTATGCTGATAATTGCTTTATACAAGTGATCTATAAGAGTGTAAACTATACCAGTTGTGATCTGTAAGAGCGTAAACTATACCAGTTGTGCCTGACATGGGTCCACAAGAATCAGTGTTCTAGCTAGTAAACACATTTAAAATAAAATACCATAGGATGTCATACTTAAATTAATTGATTTGCGGCAGAGGTGTTTTATCATATTTTGGTTTTACTGTATTCTAACTGCTTATTTTGTATACTTACTCTACCACAAAATTTATTCAACTGTGACCTCAGTAATCAGCTTCTATCTTTCTCTACAGAGGTTGCACCAATTGTTGTAAGTACAGTCTTCCCTGAGTTTTGTTCAAGCCCAAAAGTCACTTTCATCAGACAATGTAAGAGGTAAGAGCCATTCCTACAACAAACTACAACAAAACCAAAGAATCTGAACTTGTTTATCAATCAGAGTTCAGTAGTCCAGTTGATAATTTCTCAACTAATAAACTTTAACAGAAGAATGCAATGCTTTATAGAAATACTTATTTGTTTTTATTTAGAAAAATGAACACAATTCTTAGTAATGGTCATATATACAAAGTTAAACAGCAGAGCTAAATTATATAGGATCAACTGGTGTAAGTTCCTGCAACAAAAAGATTTTGCTGATGTTTCCCGATGGCGGGATGCAGCTTATGCCTGTCTAGCAGTTATTGCAGGACACGATTAGTGACAAAAACAGTTGGAATTAGTTCTTCTGATGTTCATGTATTTTTTAAGATGGAAATCAGCAGATAAGGACTAAAGAAGTCAACAGGAAAGGGATACTTAGACTAGAGAGCTTTGATCTCCTAAAAAGAGGTGGTTAACATTTATTTACTTATGCATGCATGCACTGTTGCCTGGATAAGTCCCACTTAGCTTGTGAAGCAGAAGCAGAAATTGCAAATGGATAAAACAATGTACACTTTAGTGGCCAATGCTGCAAAACTGCATATTTACTGATGTTGTGGGCTATATAATTGTGAGAGAATACCATTGTTATGGCCTGCTTTATACTGAAAATATTGGAGCTTTCCACTTAATCCATTACCAGAGATTTAAAAATATTGCGTATTTAAATAAATGGATCACGTGCTTAGTTTTATTTTATTTTTATTTATTTATTTATTTTTTTTGTCGAACCTTGCTAACCCATAACAGATCATAAAAGACTTTCAACAAGATGGTTATGGTTGGAACCAAGACCCGTAGATCTCATCAGTTGGGGAAAAATCCAGAAATCATCAGGGACACTTTTAAAATATTAGCACTATTAACCTTAGACATTGACAGAATAAGAGAATGTGAATAAATATATATTTTCTCAACTAAAAGAAGTCTGTAACTTTATTTACTACTATTATTTATTAAATGCAATGAACCACCTTTTCTCCAACAGTCACCAGTTTTAAAATGGACAGATATAAAACTTGAGTCAAAGTCTGGAATGTCCATGTAAATCAGGGGCAGTTGATCTTTTAAGCAGGGGTGCATTTTTGTTCACTTTAGTTTGCTCTTTCTTTAGTATCACCTTTTTTTAATTTTCAGAAAATAAGGGAGAAGAGAAAGAAGAATAAGAAAATGCCTGGAATCAAGAGACCCATAGAATATAAGGATCTGGATTATGAGGATATATCCATGGTGCACTAGAGTCAATGGCTCAAGGTTACTGAATAGACAGGTGAGCCTCTTTTACATTCCCAGTAAATATAGAAGTGTGAGTTAGTGCTGAGGTAATTGTTTATATGAGGACACACCAGGATGCTCAGTGGCAAGCATCACCCCTGGTGTGATGTGGTTGGACTCTATAATGCCAGACCTCTTATTTTTCAAGTAATACATGTTCATGCAAATCAACCTTTTTAAGAGGATGAGATTAAAAAATGGCCTGGCTTCCATGGGGGGGGGGGGACTAACACCCCCTGCACCCCCAAAAGAACTGCAGGTGTATGCCATCCACACATTTAGACCAGTTACTACATAGGCAGGGTCTAAAGGTGGAGGTGTCTTGATTTACATAAAAAATAAATATATCTCAAGGCTGGACAAATAAGGCAATGCACTTGAGCTACTCCGTGTACAAATTACCGCAGGAAAAATCCAATACCACTCCCTTGCAAGCTATAGGTCCCTCTCTGTGACCCAGGAAACCCGTATCATGTATTTAAACTTATTGGAAACACTCATCATCCAACCCAATACTATATTCATGGGTGACATTAATTACCCCACTATTAACTGGGAATCCTATATGACACCAAATGTACAGGCACAGAGATTCCTGGATTTTTAAACACAGACTCCCTGGACCAGATTGTCAATACACCAGCCAGTAGTGCAACCATACTGGATCTGGTCCTCACCAATATAGGACAGTGCTGCACATCCCCTAGTGTAATGTCTTCTCTGGTAAGGTCAGACCACAAAATGGTCTCCTCTGAAGGAAAATAAAACATGGACCCCCAGCTAACCCTGGAATATTCAAGAGCTACTCTAAGGCTAACTTACTACTATTAAGTAATAACCTGGCAAAATTTGAAGCCCCCATAAACCCTGAGAACACTGCTGCCTCTGCAGAACTGTTCACAGAAACCCTATACAAGCATATTAATAGCTGCATAGAGGCAGCTGTACCTGCCAGGAAGAAGTACCAGAACTAACTCAAAAAAACAAACCACTTTAGTAGAATCACAAAATCAATAGGCTTTATAACAGAAGAAGGAAAATCATGTCAAAAATTAGGAGGTGCATCACCCCACATGGTAAAAGCACTCTCATCAAACTAAACAAACAACCTAGAGGACAAATAAAGTCTACCAAATCCAAATTTGAGGTAAATTTGGACTCCCAGAACAAAGACAACCACAAGTCATTCTTTAGCTATGTCCACAACCTCAAAGGAAATACACAATTGTGTGCAGAGCTCATTACAAATGGAGCCACCTATACTGAGCCAGAAGATACAGCAAACCTACTGACTGTCAAATTCAGCTCCAACTTTACCCCTCTCTCCACTTCAACCTTCCCTCAGGATATACCATCAAATATTGCTAATACTAGGGAACAGGTCCTTAATGCTCTCTCTAAGGCTAAGAACACTGCATCAGTGGGCCCAGTCAATATCCCAGGATGCCTTTTAAATAGCACAAACATGACCTATCAAGCCCTCTGGAATTGATATTTAACTGCAGTATCCAAACAGGCTTCATGCCTCATGAATGGAGAACAGCAACAGTTACTCCTCTGCACAAAGATGGATCATCTACAGACCCTGGAAACTACAGACCCATAAGTCTCACTAGTCTTATATGCAAAGCCATAGAAAGAATTACCATGGAAATTATCAAAAATGATATAATAAACTTCCAGACACTGGACCCAATCCAGTTTGGTTTCATCAAGGACAGGTCATGCTTACTCAACCTGATGAACTTCTTTGAGAAGGTCACCAAAGTAATAGATGAGGGCAAAATGGCTCACACTGCCTACCTTCACCTGGCCAAAGCATTTGACACATACCCCACTCAGGCATTGTTGACAAGCTCAAGAGGTTAGGTACAAACCCGTATGTCACCTGGTGGATAGCCAACTGGCTCAAAGACAGGACACAGGAAGTTAAAATTGGGGAGTTCACCTTTACAACGAGACCAGTCACAAGTGGAGTCCCTCAGTGATCAGTCCTTGGATAAGTCCTTTTTATCATTTACCTCTCTGAAGTCAAGGCCAATGTCAGTGATCTCTGGCTGACTAATTTGCAGATGATTGCAAATTAGAAGCTGTCACTGAATCCCACACCAACACAAATGTTCTCCAGGAAGGGCTGACACAGACAAGTAAGTGGTGTCAGAGTCATGGACTAAAACTAAATCTGATTAGTCATTAAACAAAACAAATAGAGTCGGGTATCTATCTTTTCTTAGAGAAACAAGTGCAGCTTAATCAAAACACTCCACAGTTAAAGAATCATCACTGTTAATAATGAACATTTTACAACACTGCTATAAATACTATTTACAGGTGCTTGTTGTTAGGTATGTATAATATTTTCTGCTATACAGGCAGGAAATAATGTTTTGTGGTTTGCAACTTTTCCATTTGCCAATAATCTTGTTCACATACCCCTACAGTGCAAGATATTACTTGTATCTAACACAAGACTGCTTCGCATTTTGTATTTAATAATGTTTGTGGGAGGGGGGGGCTGACCAGTTGGAAGAGTACAAAGGATCCACAAATGTATTACAAAGCTGTATATGCTGTAATTAAATCAAAAGGTGCTTCAACAAAGTATTAGTTTAATGGTGTGCACTCACAAATAAGTATTAGTTTAAGGGTGTGCACACTTATGCAACCAGAATATTGTATGTTTTTCTATTTTTTATATTTTTCCCCTAACAGATTTGGTTGTTTTTCAGTTGAATTGTACATGTTATATGTCTCATTAAAGGTGGGAAAAGGTTTGACATGATTTATTGTGGTCTCATTTTTTATATCTCAAAAACTTGGCATTTTAACAGGGATGTGTAAACTTTTTATATCCACTATAGATATAAAAATGCCATTATTTTAGTAGACGCAGTTACATGGTGAGCAACTTTTATGCTTGCTTACACTAATTTAATACATAAGAAAAAATCATTTTTATGTCTATTTGCTTATTTATACACAAAACACTTTATTTAGCTAATTTTATAAAGGTTTGCATGCTGAACATTTGCTGTCTTGGAACCCATTATATTGTTTTACCTTTAAGTTACTCACCTTTGTTTGCTAGACATAAATAATAATTTTTTGTTGTTTTGTAAAATTATCTACATAAAAAGCATCTAATGTTAAAAAAAATCTGGATAGCAAGGCATTTACAGTGCAAAACATTTGCCAAACATTTGCCAAATTATCTTCTCAAAAAGCATCTAATATTAATTTTATTCTTGCTAACAAGGTTATGTACAGAGCAAATATATTGCAATAAATGAGAAAATGGGCAGCTCTGTTGCAGTACCTGAACATTTTTAAATCAGTTCCACATCATACTCATGCTAGTAAAGTGGTCACACATCTCTGTGGATATCAGAGACAGAGAAAGAGGCAAAGTTGATAAATAGAGCATATGTGAATGTCTGGAACATAACAAGATACATATTTTGCATTATACATTTAGGGAATGAGTTTTGGGATGAGTGGTAAAAAACAAGTTCTGAAATCAGTTCCTTAATCCTAAAATACAAGCATAGATGAACCAGACCCCCACACAATTCCTTTCATCCATTTTCCCTGCTGGTTTCTATTTGAATTACTGTTTCCTGTTAACTTCAATGGACAGGGATAGTTGCATAAGTTTTCCATTAAATGGGGTCTTTGGTAACTTCCATTGGCATATAGGACTGGAGTGTTTTGTGAGTTGTAATGTAGTTATGAGGTACATTTTAAATATCTTCTTTTTTAGTAGTGACAGTTAACTTTTATGTATTTGTGTGTGTGTGTGTGTGTGTGTGTGTGTGTGTGTGTGTGTGTGTGTGTGTGTGTGTGTGTGTGTGCATGTGTTTGTGTGTATGTTAGTTTCATAGTGAGGTTTTACAGTTTAGTTATATTTTTAGTTACTCTGAGTGAGGAATGAATTTGGCCCATTTTCTTGTAATAGGCTAACTACAATATAGGTTTCTCCTATTTTTTATTCTTTGATATTGGCTGCCTCATTTTAGTCCTAAGAGATTTCATTTATATGGGTTGATAAGTGCTGGCAGGGTTGGAAGGTATGTGTGTGCAAGTGTGTGTGAATTTTATATACACAGTGTGATAAATTGCTTATTTCTTTCATGGTTAAATTTAGCACTGTTTCTTTATTAAATGCCATGAGGTAGAATGATGATAATTGTTTAAAAAATGTTTTGTTGCATCAGAAAGAAGCATATTTACAATAATTCTCTTTTTAAACATTATTTCCAGAAGTGATACACTTAACTTGAGCAGCCTATCTGTCCCTGAAGGAGTGACCTCAGCACAAGAGCTTGTAGTAATTGATTGTTTTGGACCATTTGTAGCTCTTTTGAAGTTCCCTGTTTAAAATCCACGTTTGCACGGCTTTGCGCGTTTGTGCGCATAGCACAGCGCCGGTTAAACAAGGTTAAACTTTTTCTGGGTCCGCCAAGTCTGCTCTTCAAATTTTCCCTTAAGAAAGCTCTACTCTTATAATAATCAGTCTAAGCGCTTTATTATAAGCCTAGCACTTGTTCTCAAAACCACTCTTCTAAGTAAGCACTCGCTAACTAAAGTAAGCACTACATCCACCTACCTTCCCTGTGAGTACCCACTTCCCTTAAAGGCACAGCACTCCCTTATAATATTCTAGCATGTCGAGTGGTAGATTACTAGCATTCTCTCCGGTTCAGCTGGTTAATCTGGGAATCTTGAGACAATGCTACAATTTTCTCATGTACACAGACAACCCTCTCCTCCTCCCAACAAACACAAATACATGTGAGAGATGCAACTATATAGTCAAACTGGAGGCTGAACTCTCTCAACTCAGGACTGGCAAGACCAGATAGGAGGAGAAGGTAACCACACACACACCAAACCCAGTCCCACATAGACCTACCACAACTGCAAACCAAACACATAATAACACAAAGACATACTCGGAGGCTCTAACAAAAAACTTATCAAAACAACAGAGGCTCCCAAAGCAGGCACCCAAAAATCCACCACCTCAAAACATAACACATGCAACACATACTTCAATAAATCAGTGTGTCAAACAATCACAGCCCTTAAGGCCAAACACCATGCCTGATACACTAGTAATAGGTGACTCTATAGTCAGACACACTGACGTTCCGCTTACCAGGCTGAACAAGGAGAGGGTAGCGGTGAGCTGCTTATCGGGAGCTAGGATCCGCCACATAACACACTCACTCAGGTCACTCCAAAGCAAGTACAAATACGACTCAGTCATTGTCCATGCCGGCGTGAATGACCTGAGACGTACCTCCCTGGACTACATGAAAAGAGACATAGAGGAGCTCTCTGATTATGTAGCCCAGGCTGGTATGACCCTGACCCTGAGCAGCATCTTGCCCTCACCAAGAATGATGCCACAATACAAAGACAAGATGATCAACTTTAATAATTGGCTCAAATACTGGTATCATTCTAGGGGGATCCAATGTCTGTCTGCTTGGGATGACATGCTGGACAAGCCACGCTGCTTCGCAAGGGATGGCTTGCATCTGTCACCACTGGGCTTCCGGATATTGGCTAAGGCTCTTGCCTCCCCCATAGTGCCTTTTTTAGGCAAGGCTCAAAAGACAAACCCACCTCCTTAGAAAACAAAAATGGAAAAAAATTAAGGGTAATGCTGCTCAACGCCAGAAGTCTAAATCTCAAGATGCAGGCTCTCGAAGCACTCCTCAGTATGGAGAACATCGATGTCTGTGCAGTAACTGAAACCTGGTTCAAGGCTCCTGAGAGCACCCCAGCACTACCAGGCTATACCTCATATCATGCTTTTCGGCCCCAAAACTCGGGCCAAACCAAAAAGGGAGGGAGAGTGTCCATATTCATCAAGGACACCCACACCTCCAGGTTAGTGGCAACACATGAAGCATCAGAGACCATCCAGGTGCAACTAACCGTAGGCAAAACTGCTATACAACTGGTAGCATGTTACAGACCACCCTCCCAATCTCAGGAACCCCACTCAGCCTTCCTGAAGACATTGGAGGATATGAATGTCTCACCAAACACCATCATATTGGGAGGCTTCAACTACCCTAAGATAGACTGGGTGCATTATTCTAGCCCAAACACCCTAGCCCAAAGGTTCCTGGAATTCATAAATTCAAATGCAATGGAACAGCTAGTCACCTCTCCCACAAAGGGAGATAATATACTAGACCTGATCATCACAAAAATGGGGACAAAGTGCTCCACACCGGAAGTATACCCCTCACTAGTGAGCTCTGACCACAAACTAATCACCCTGGATATATATATCCCACCTCCACCCCCAACACAAAAGACTACGGTGAAAAACTTCTCAAAAGCCGACTTTACACTTCCTAAAACTGAGATGGTATCCTTTAAGCCCACTGGGCCAGTGGAAACCACATCCCACAATGCAGAATCCTTCACAAATGCTTTCTACGGACATATCCAAGAATGCATGGATCATGCAATCCCAAATAAAACCAAGACCCTCTCCACCAAGGGCAGGCGTCCTGTCTGGTGGACCCCAGCCATAAACAAATTGTATAACAAAAGAAGGAAGCTACTGCACAACAGAGCAAAATCCCATAAAGAGAAGGCATCTCTGATCAGCACTAGTAGAAAGCTACGTTCTCTCATAAAAACATCCAAGGCCAACTTTGAGAGAAAAATCGCTACGGACACTAAAGATAACCACAAGGCCTTCTTCAGCTATGTAAGAAACCTGGGCAGAAACCCTCAGATATGTTCAGAGTTAGTTCACAATGACAAAAAATACACTGAACCCACAGATATTGCCAACATTCTGGCAGACAGGTTCAGTGCAAATTTCTCCCCTCCCTCACCCCCAAAAAAAGAAATACTTATCCCAGCTGAATGTAACCTCCCTGTCATCTCAGATGACCAGGTGAGAACTGCCCTCAGCAAAGCTAAAAACACAGCATCAATGGGACCTGACGGTATCCCGGGTTGCGTGCTACGTGAACTCCAAGAGGAGCTAAACCCGCACATAAAAATGCTATTTAACCTTAGCCTTACTACAGGATATGTACCTGAACACTGGCGTACAGCAACAGTAGTCCCACTCCACAAAGGAGGTACCTCTACAGACCCTGGTAACTACCGCCCCATAAGCTTAACCAGCCTGGTCTGCAAAGCTATGGAAAGAATCATTATGGAACTCATAAACAGAGACATTGGGGACTTACAGACACTTGATCCCACCCAGTTTGGCTTTGTAAAGGGCAGATCCTGCCTTTTGAACCTGGTTGACTTTTTCGAAACAGTCACTAGAGCCATTGACGAGGGCAAAGCAGTCTATACAGCCTACCTGGACTTGGCTAAAGCTTTCGACACAATACCCCACTCTGGCATCATAGACAAGCTCAACAGCTTAAATGTATATCCATATGTCACAAGATGGGTGGCAAACTGGCTAAAGGATAGAACCCATAAAGTCAAAATCGCTGGAGCCATGTCAGACTCAAAGCCAGTCACAAGTGGTGTCCCACAGGGCTCTGTCCTGGGACCCCTCTTGTTCGGCATTTATTTCTCAGATGTGAAAGCAAACATGGGAGGGTTGTGGCTGACAAAGTTCGCAGACAACTGCAAACTAGGCGCCATAGTCAATACACCAGCTGACACATACATCCTACAGAAAGGCCTCACTGAAACGGACAACTGGTGCCGGAGTCATGGCCTTAAACTAAATGCCAAAAAATGTATAGCCATCCCCTTTGGGAAAAACAAAGTACCCACAAATTATCACATAGACAGTAACCCACTGAGTACGGAAAAATTAATCAGAGACCTGGGGACCCAAGTCGATAGTGACCTCTCATTTGACACCCACATTGCCAAAGTGGTTAGAAAGACTTTCTACCTAGCCCACCTTATCATGAAGGGATTCACATCCAGATCAAAGGAGGTCATTGTACCCCTATACTCCTCCCTTATCAGGCCCATGATTGAGTACAATGCCCCATTTGGTATGTACCTCACCCGGCACTTGCAACAGTTAGAGAGACCCCAAAAGTACCTCACCAAGAGGATCAAGGGTCTCCAACATATGTCATATGCTGCCAGACTAAAGAAACTCCAGCTCTATTCAGTAGCATACCGCCTGCTCAGAGGTGATCTGTGCCTGACGTACAAGGTAATGTCCAATCAGGAATTGATGGACATGCTCCACCTCAAAAAATCCAAATCCATCAGAACCACGAGAGCTAAAGATTTAAACCTCAGCACAAATATGAATAGGACATGCTGGAGGGACAGATTCATAACTCAGAGGCTTCCCATACTCTGGAACAGAATCCCAGTTCATGTTAGGCAGAGCCCCTCACTGACTCTCTTCAAGAGAAATCTTGACGAGTGGATGGGAGATCGTAGGTTTACCCCAGGGGTCATCTCTGTGTTACTACTAGACAGAGGCACAGTAAACTAATTCTATTATGTAAGGGGGTCTTCACTGTGTCACTACTAGACAGAGGCACAGTATTCTAAATCTATTCTGTACACTTTTGTACCATTACATGGGGTGGCGAAAGCCACATCACTATGGCTAGGCTTATAAATGCCCCAGGGCAGATAGCCTAGTACCAAACTATGAAACTATGAAACTATGAAACTTTATGTCAGTAGTACTCAATAAATGTTTTCTGCCTGGAATGCTGGTATAAGGTAAATTAGTAGAAGTGTAACGGTTGGAGTAGGGAGAGAGAGAGAGAGAGGAAGAAAGTGGAGATAGGATGAACTTTGGGTATAGGGAAAGAGGAAGTAATGGATGTTAATGGAGGGAATGCACGAAAATGGAGTACTTATGAGGGAATCATGAGGTTCCTGGTCTCTTCTTCGACATTGCAACATTAGGCAAGTATCAGCTTCTGTTGCCCATGCAATCTTGAAGGCCAGCAGTAAGTCGCTGGTACTGTGGTTAATTTAAGCAAGTAAATAACACCTCCTTTTGTTGTGGGGTGAAATAAGGTACTTATAGTTTTGGTTGACAGAAAGGTATGCAACAATGATGTTGAGGTGCCTGCTGGGCTGGACGCAGTATTAGGGTGTTGTTTAAGTAGAATGCTAAGTTTTAATTGCTTAAGATGGCAGTATTAGTGAGTGACGTAGATAGAAGAATGGATTCTTGAGACAAGAGAAGGATGAAGGAGAACGGTGGTTGCCTGGTGTACTTACCTTAGGCAAGTTCATCTTCTATTATGCTTTTGCTCTCCCCTTCTGCCATGTTCTTGAAGAATGTCATCTGGAGACTGTTGGGAAATTCTGTTTAATATGCAACAAAATAACAAAAAAGGGAAGAAAGAAAGAAAGAAAAAAGAAAAAGGAAATCACCCTTTTTACAACATATTTATTTATTTAGTTTGTTTACTGGGGTAGCACCAAAGAGACCATTTGCAAGGCACACAAATGTATTTGGTTTTAGAGTTAGGCATGGTGACCCAGGAAAAGAAAGAAAAAGCAAAGGGAAGTAGAGGAGAGCATCCTTTTGGTTTGATCTATTTAACCACATGGCAGGCTTGCTGTTTGGTATATTGACATCCTGATCTGGTAACATCAGAAGCCATCACTGAAAAAGGTGAGGAAAATGGTGATACGTCTCTACCTCTCAAATGTACTGTGGTTGGATGGTATACACAGTATTGGTGGAGACAGGACCTGTTTATCAGAATTTAAAAAAAAAATTATGAAAAATAAAAGTGCTTGAAAAAGGGATAAGGCACTTGTTCATCAGAAGGAGAGTGGAGCTAATGGGGTCTGTTGAAAAACTACAGTACCATGGCTCTAAGTCTAGCTATCTGTTTTCTGTAGGCAAGGCTTGGGTTTGACCCCATCTACCTTATGATGGAAGGCAGGCATTACCTCTCAGCAGACTTTGTGGTTGCTGCATGTCCTTGTTGCTTGCAGGCTTGTAGTTTTTTATGCTTCTTATTGTTCAGAATATATCTGCTGATGCAAGTCTGTTGTGTAGTAGACCTTTTAAGTAATCAGAGTAATTTTGAAACTGACACTGTTTTTGTATCTTTGTGCCCCAACCTTGATCTTTGAGAAATGTCGTTAAGTTGTTAGGTGAATGAGAACTATATTTAGTCAGTGAAGCCGGGCATGCAATCTTTATGTTTTTATTGTGTAGGAAGTGTCTGTTGATGCACAAGTGTTGTTTAGTAAACATAGATATTCACAGTAGCACTGAGACTTGTCACTGATTTTGGGGACCCCCTCCCTCTTCCTACCCTCATTTTCTTTTGAGCTTTGTCCAGACTTTTAGAAAACAGAATATCTCAGTGATGTGCTTGGCTGTTTTGTGTGGTGTTGCAAGGTGATGATTATTGTTGGTGTTCCTGTCCAGCCTGTTGGGCAGTGAATGTTGTTCATATATGTTAATTGTCATGTAAGTTAAAGTGATTTTGTTGAGAGTTCTCATACCCTCCTTACGGGTTACTGATACCTATGCTGCACCATCCATGACTGTATCAAGGGACACACATCAACAGAGTTTATAACAAAAGGGAATACAGAAAGTTAGTCAAGTTATTTGGTGGTCAAGCCTTAACATTTGGGGCTAGCGATTATAAAAAAGAGGATAGTTTATAAACTCAAGCAATGGTTTGTTAACCATAGCTGTTTATTGAGGGTGTGTAAGCAGGCAGCCATTTAGTGGTTAACAAACCTATGTTATCTTGGGTGGGGACTTGAGAGGGAGTTAAACGGAAGCTACGTGCCTTGCACAGTGACAGTGACCGCAGCTAACTCTCTTGCCTTAGGTCTGGAAAAACTGGAGGCTGTAGGCTTGTTCCATACTTGGTGTTTGGCATTATTCCGGTCTATTCAGAAGGACAGGAAGTTGAGTAAAGCTAGCCATTAGACATTATGTTGTCATTGTTGATACTACAGGATGAAGCTAACTTATTTTTGTTAAATGAGTAGAATTTGTCAAAATACTGTAAAATGCATGGTTATTGGCCTTTGATTCCCCCCACCCCAGCTTTGTGGTATTTTCAGCTTGTGTATAATGTGGATCAGGGGCCGGGAGTTTGTGCAGTTATGCAGGTAGTACCTATCAGGATTTGTCTTAGGAGGTGTAGCATATGGTTATGGGCATGCGGCTTCTGGATAACAATGGCTGCAAAAAAGCACTTGTCTTTTGTTGGTTCATTAACATGGGTGAGATTGGTGAGGAGGCATCAATGACCTTGTGTGTGTTAATGTGACTGGATGGGTAAGTAAGAAAAATTTACTGGGGGGTTATACGATACTATTGTTGTCTCCCTGCATTAATGATGTGTTTTCTTTTACTGCATGGCTAATGTAGAATCGACAAAATGGCAATGTCAGCACATTGCATTTTAAGCCAAAGCCTTCTTTTAAGAAGATATGAAACAGCCTCAAGCAGTTCTGCAAAAAACCCAGGACAAAGCCCCAAGAGGGAAGAGAAATCACAGAACACAAGAGGAGAAGACAGCTAGTGATATTGATAGATAATGGGTCAAGCCCCACCACCTGTAAGTAGTGATTTTTATTTCCATCTTAGAAGCTGGGAAGGAGGTTCAAGGCTAGACTATAGAAAAACACAGGTATTCCCCTTTAGGATATACCAGATATTCCCATGTAGGCTATACCAGGTATCATCCTTTAGGATATGTTAGGTATTCCCCTTTAGAATGTACCAGGTATTCTCCTTTAGGAGATGTTAGGTATTCCCCTTTAGTATATACCAGGTATTCTCCTTTAGGAGATGTTAGGTATTCCCCTTTAGGCTATACCAGGTATTCTCCTTTAGGAGATGTTAGGTATTCCCCTTTAGGATATACCAGGTATTCCCCTTTAGGAGATGTTAGGTATTCCCCTTTAGGATATATCAGGTATTATTCTTTAGGAGATGTTAGGTATTCCCTTTAGGATATACCAGGTATTTCCCTTTAGGATATACTAGGTATTCCCTTTAAGAGATGTTAGGTATTCCTCTTTAGGATATACCAGGTATTCCCCTTTAGGAGATGTTAGGTATTCCCCTTTAGGATACACCAGGTATTATCCTTTTGGAAATGTTAGGTATTCCTCTTTAGGGTATACCAGGTATTCCCCTTTAGGAGATGTTAGGTATTCCCTTTTAGAATATACCAGGTATTCCCTTTTAGGATACCAGGTATTATCCTTTAGGAGATGTTTGGAATTCCCCTTAGGATATATTAGGTATTATCCTTTAGGAGATGTTAGGTATTCCCCTTTAGGATATACCAGGTATTCCCTTTTAGGATACCAGGTATTATCCTTTAGGAGATGTTAAGTATTCCCCTTTCAGATATACCAGGTATTCCCCTTTAGGAAATGTTAGGTATTCCCCTTTAGGATATACCAGGTATTTCCCTTTAGGATATACTAGGTATTCTCTTTAAGAGATGTTAGGTATTCCTCTTTAGGATATACCAGGTATTCCCCTTTAAGATATTCCAAGTATTTCCCTTTATGAAATGTTAGGTATTCCCCTTTAGGATATACCAGGTATTATCCTTTAGGATATGTTAGGTATTCCCCTTTAGGATATACCAGGTATTCCCCTTTAAGAGATGTTAGGTATTTCCCTTTAGGATATACCAGGTATTTCCCTTTAGGAGATGTTGGATATATTAGGTCAATAGCAGGGGTCATGAAATTTGCTACCATATGTGTGCTTAAGTCACAGTGAGGGGCTGCCAAGTCAAGTGGACAAAAGGGACTTGGCCTTGTTTCCACAGCTCATATTTGGTAGTTGTAGCTAAGTACTGGAGACTTGAAGTCTGTGTAAGTAATGTAGTCACAAGAGCTAAGTGGTTTGCATTAATTCTTTTAGGATCAATGGTGTATTTATCATGCCACATATCACTGTAGCAGTGAAAAAGAATTAGATGGTGACTACATAGACATTTTTGACTTAGAGGATTCCTGAGGTAGAGGGTCTGGGTTTTCAGGATTTAATAATGCCTGTAGTGGCACTAGGTAGGAGGAAGCCAGTTGGTTTTAGGATGTGGGACAACTGGTTGTTGGGATTTGTTTACCTGTTGGTAGTCACCTTGGAGAAGAGTCTGAGCAGGGTCTCCCCATGTTATCCTATGTCTTCACCATAAGGGCAGTGCAGAAGTTAAGCAGAGGTACTGCTTAGTTATGGCAGAGCCAACATTTTAGGAAAATGAAGACACTCGACATGGGAGAACAGGCATCCTGGTATGTGACTCAGTCCCATGACTGACAAGCTGGGAGTGCTGCTTAGGTTTCATTCAAGGGTGTGTGCCAAAGGGAAGGCCTGTCGGGTTTTAAACTGGCACTTATTTGTGACCTAGTTGCAGGTTATTGCATATCTGATTACACTGTGGGGTGGGGAGGGTGCACAGAATAGTGAAATAATAGCACAAGGAAGGATGGCGATAAGATATCCTGCTATGATTCAGGAGGTAGGAAGGGTGGGGATCCCTTCTAACTACTAAGTGCTGGAGAGGAGCCAAGGTTTGGATATTGACAGGAGACTTCTGATTGGCAGACACATGACGAGGTCAGTTCTTGAAGGGTAACACCTAGTAAGAGGTAACTATGAAACCTATGGTTTGTGGCCATGTTGCCTGCTTCCTTCTACAAGGAATCATTTAGAATTAGTGAACTGCTGGAGAGTCTACTTTGGCAAGATATACAATTAATGGAGGGGAGCAGTCTTGCTCTAGATTTACAGCTCTAGAGCCAAGTATGCAGGTGGTACTACAAAGGAACTCTGATCACAGTGAGTTGGGCCATGACTTGGTGAGAGTGGTTATCATGTAATTTGTGTAACTTGGTCTTTCAGTTCTCTGATGGGAGACCAGTGGGTCCCATATACTTTGCTCTTGTAATCAGAAAGGCTTTGCCAAGTCAAAGTATTCAGGGGAAATAGTATTTATCATATTTCTTCCCAAAAAGCAAGCCATCAGGCTTAGCAAAGGGTTTCAGTCTACAGAAGTGATCAAAGGATATATAATAGGTTACAACAGCAAACATTCTGTTGAAGATAATGGATATTTACAAGAACAGTTTAATGAGTTCATAAAGAATAAATAAAAAGATTATTATGATGCAGGGCATCTCACAATCCCAATTTCCCAACATGGACCCACCCACATGTATTACACTTTATTACACTTACTTGTACTTGCCAGCAGAAGCTGCTGGAGTATCTTCTTCCCTGGTCTGAAGGCATGTCTTCAGTTTAGCTTACCAGGTAAATTAATACACACCCACCTCTAACTACTTCCATTTCTTAAAGGACTTGTCCTTGACAGGACAGTAGGATCATTCTATTCTAACAAGAGATCACTTTCAAGGGAAGGAGCCTTGGGGAACTTTTAATTTCATCTAGTTGCCAGAGATAATTATTTTTTTTCACCTTGACCAACTCAGTTCTAAAATATAAAAAATGTTAGAGGTGGAAATTCGCTTTTGGTCTTTACACCTATGACATATAAATTACTTGGAAGGACTTTTTTTACAAGCACAGTTAAAATACTCTGACCTAATTATTGCAAAATAATCCACTTGAAATCTGTATAACTTCCTTGTCTCCTGTAAATGAATCTGTGCATTCATTCTACTCTTTCCAACATATTGTTGGATTACCTTATACATTGTCAATTGGCTTCCAAAAAAGAAAAGATCTAGCCTTCTTCTATCTATCCTGACATATAAGCTGCTAAATGTCACCTTTTTTCCACCTCTTTCCTTCACGCTAAGGCCTAAATAACTTCCTCCTTCACAAGAGCTCCTGAGAATGGTGTAATTCTGCTCTTCAGACAATTCACCAGCTTTAAGACAGTAACCATGCCCTCTCAGTTTACTCTCAAAACTCTGGGACTTCTTTTAATAGGAACTGTCCTAATTTAAGGAATTTAAGACTACTTTTATATTTCACATAATGAAAGGGATGAATGCAAATGCTTTTCTCAACCTTCCTTTATATATTATTGCATGCTTAATCTACCAGACAGAATTGCTTTTTTAGCTGCTCTGGTGGAATAGAGCAATAAAGCTCTGATTATGACCCAGCCAATCTTGTTTCAAACAGAGGTTCAGGTGACTAACAGAGTGGCAAGGAGGGATAGCATTCCCAACCCAGGAGGAGAGGTTGGTCTCACAGGTGTCCCTGTATTATAATCCTTGGTAGAGGACAGGGACATGTGAGTGGGAGGGTAGCCTAAGTAATGATTAGGGTGGACACGACCAAGTTGCTGCAGAGATATGGTGATATGTCAGCACATTCCCGTTGTATGCCCACCCATACAACAAGACCAAGAGCTGTATTATAGGGAACAGTGGTGTTAAGCTTGTACAGTGGATTAGTAGCTTTACAGATGGGCAAGTGACCAATATGAGGGATGCCTTCATCAAGATAGGCTAGAGGAAATATGGTATATGTCATAAAAGAAAAATTGCCAGGCAGTTGGTATGATTGTTAGACAACCCCTGCCCCGAACACCCTTAAGATCCATGTCAGCCCCAGCTATATGAAGATATTCTAAGGGGGAGGATATAAGTAGGTGGCAGTTCGACTTAGAGTTGGTGATGGCCATGGGATGTCATAGAATAAAGTCAGGGAATGCCAACAAAATGGCTTGTTTAGTTTTTTTTTTTTATGACCTGAAAAGTCCATATAGCTTTGCTGGCACTCTCACCCAATGAAAGTTGTTACTGTCTAAATTTACTACAAAGCCAACCACAGTTATGATTTGTTTGCATACCCTGTGTATTAAATTTTGTTTTCTTATATTCTTTTTGTGGGCAGTGGCTGAAATTGGTTCACTTGGATCAGTTCATTATCTGGATTAAAAATCTTTAAATAATTAGTAAAAGGTGTTTGCCTAATGCCAAGACTGGAAGGGAAAGGAAACAACTTTTTCAGTCATGGAAGGAGCTAGATGAAGAACAGAAATGAAAGTCACTACCGAAACAAAGACAAATGACCCCTCTGCAAAAAAGACAGAAAAAGTGTAGGTAGAGTGGCCTTGGACAAACAGCAGAGTTATTAACATTCTGTGTGGAGCTAGCTGTCCAATATATGGATGAGGCTGAGATGCACTGCACTGTGCATTTTAAATTTAGATAGACAACTAATGCAGCACACAGGAGTTTGATATCACTGGGCACTGAGAAACTGCTTGGAGTATGGTGGCCTATGTTGGTTGTATACAACTCGTCTGTCTGGGACACTGGATCTTAACATGTGGGCTTTACTTCATTAGCAAACGTTTAAAGTAGTCAAAGCAGTGGTTAAAATAAAACAACAGTATAATCATGCCATTTTCCTCAAATTATCATCATTGTACAGAATAATCCAAATAGATCAAAAGTGAATAGGATGAAAGGCATATCCCAGATCAACACATATGAAGCAAAAAAGTACAAAATTGATGAAAAATAAGAAGTGATGTGCAGCAACATCCACAGACAAGGTGAAAAACAAACTTTTCTAGTGGCATCGCTGTGGCGACTATAGGAATATGAAATACAGAAAAGTATGACTGTGGTATAAACTTAGTAAGATAGATAGCATATAGGAAGAAAAGTGAGAATAAAATAAAATCACAGAAAGGAGTGAGCCCTATAAAGTAAACTCTCAGTTAACCGGAAAGCAAGCTACCGGCATTCTCAAGCAACCGGCAAAAAAATAATCGAAGAAATACAGTACAATGTTCATGTGTTGCACTTTCTGTACCCCCCACCCCAAGAAATATATCTGATGTTTTTAGAGTTTTAGAGTTTTAAAAAGGAAGATAGGAATAAATTCCCTCTCTCTCCAACCTGAGAACAAATCAAACCAAACAAATATTATAGGGTACAGTATTGGTCAGGTCTATTTTCACTAGTAATGCTCAAGCAATCAGAAACTACAGTTATCCAGCATCTACCAATCCCCATGTGTGCTGATTAACTGACAGTATATATATATATATATATATATATATATATATATATATATATATATATATATATATATATATATATGTGTGTGTGTGAGTCTACCTACTTACTCAAATTTTTCACTTACCCGACTCTCTAATCGCCAGGATGACTTAATCAAATGCTGTAATCATCAAAGCTATGAATCACTGGACTTTTTCATAGGGAAATGAATCACTTGGCCACCAAACTTTGCCCTTTTCCCTAGCGTAGTGCGATGTCGGAGTTGGTATATTAGGTTGGGGGTGTGGTGGTGAAGCACTCCACTTGAGTGGGTTTAGTTTTTGTGTTTTCTTATTTTGCCCTGGTGACCAACTAGTTTCAAAGCTCAGGTTGTTGAATGTAGTACAAGCCAGTCTAGACAGACCAGTTTTGGCCTCTTTGTTCTCATTTTCAGGCAAAAATATGATTTAATGCCTGTACATGGGCAACCATTTCAGAGCAAGTGAAAACAGTACCATATTGTCACAAAGAAGTTATCAGCAAATTCATAAAATATCCTGGTTTTGGAAGAGCAGGCTGGCATAATGAACAATAGAGACACATTATCATCATCAAAGAAGCAAGAAATCTTTACATCATAAAAACAAACAGATCAAAAAGAAAAAAAAGCACAGTATTTCTCAAATAAAATACCATTAGTGGTTAGAAAACCAAAACATTTGTAACATGTAAGGAAATAAAAAAAAAGACAGACAATTTCAGTTAAAGTAGACATGATAAGGAAAATCCTGAAAGGAAAAGAAATCCATTCAAGAAATTAGATAAAGCCTTTTATACTTAGACAGCCTCTGTCATATAACTTTAGCTCTCATAGCCACTAAGTACACTATTTTGCATTTTTTTGCCTTATAAGTGTTGATGCAGTTTTGATCTCCTTGGATTATTCTCTGTAATGGTGATAATTTCAAGGAAACAAAAGCAGATCTCCCTGCTGTTTTTATTTTAAACACTGCTTTCACTACTTTAAATGTTTACTAATAAAGTAATGAAGCACGTTAAGCATATACACAAAGACACAAGAGAAGATAGTGAAACATAGATAATAGATGGTAATGAAAGAAAAAGCATAAAGGAAAAGGAGGGCTATTTCCCCAGATGTCAATGTCACTAACATCGTCAACTCAAATGGCATCACGATACTATAAATGCACCACATAATTAGCTCAAGAAAAGAAAAAAACATCATTTTTGCTGTAGGCCAAGCCCCCACAGGACCCCCCCAGACACACACACATACTCTTCCCATTAAATCATTATTTGGGTTTTGAGATCACACAATATTGTAGAATGAGCATGTTCCACAAACCCAGGGACTGTGCATTTTATGAAACCTATGGTTTGTGGCCATGTTGCCTGCTTCCTTCTACAAGGAATCATTTAGAATTAGTGAACTGCTGGAGAGTCTACTTTGGCAAGATATACAATTAATGGAGGGGAGCAGTCTTGCTCTAGATTTACAGCTCTAGAGCCAAGTATGCAGGTGGTACTACAAAGGAACTCTGATCACAGTGAGTTGGGCCATGACTTGGTGAGAGTGGTTATCATGTAATTTGTGTAACTTGGTCTTTCAGTTCTCTGATGGGAGACCAGTGGGTCCCATATACTTTGCTCTTGTAATCAGAAAGGCTTTGCCAAGTCAAAGTATTCAGGGGAAATAGTATTTATCATATTTCTTCCCAAAAAGCAAGCCATCAGGCTTAGCAAAGGGGTTTCAGTCTACAGAAGTGATCAAAGGATATATAATAGGTTACAACAGCAAACATTCTGTTGAAGATAATGGATATTTACAAGAACAGTTTAATGAGTTCATAAAGAATAAATAAAAAGATTATTATGATGCAGGGCATCTCACAATCCCAATTTCCCAACATGGACCCACCCACATGTATTACACTTTATTACACTTACTTGTACTTGCCAGCAGAAGCTGCTGGAGTATCTTCTTCCCTGGTCTGAAGGCATGTCTTCAGTTTAGCTTACCAGGTAAATTAATACACACCCACCTCTAACTACTTCCATTTCTTAAAGGACTTGTCCTTGACAGGACAGTAGGATCATTCTATTCTAACAAGAGATCACTTTCAAGGAAGGAGCCTTGGGGAACTTTTAATTTCATCTAGTTGCCAGAGATAATTATTTTTTTTCACCTTGACCAACTCAGTTCTAAAATATAAAAAATGTTAGAGGTGGAAATTAAGCTTTGGTCTTTACACCTATGACATATAAATTACTTGGAAGGACTTTTTTTACAAGCACAGTTAAAATACTCTGACCTAATTATTGCAAAATAATCCACTTGAAATCTGTATAACTTTCTTGTCTCCTGTAAATGAATCTGTGCATTCATTCTACTCTTTCCAACATATTGTTGGATTACCTTATACATTGTCAATTGGCTTCCAAAAAAGAAAAGATCTAGCCTTCTTCTATCTATCCTGACATATAAGCTGCTAAATGTCACCTTTTTTCCACCTCTTTCCTTCACGCTAAGGCCTAAATAACTTCCTCCTTCACAAGAGCTCCTGAGAATGGTGTAATTCTGCTCTTCAGACAATTCACCAGCTTTAAGACAGTAACCATGCCCTCTCAGTTTACTCTCAAAACTCTGGGACTTCTTTTTAATAGGAACTGTCCTAATTTAAGGAATTTAAGACTACTTTTATATTTCACATAATGAAAGGGATGAATGCAAATGCTTTTCTCAACCTTCCTTTATATATTATTGCATGCTTAATCTACCAGACAGAATTGCTTTTTTAGCTGCTCTGGTGGAATAGAGCAATAAAGCTCTGATTATGACCCAGCCAATCTTGTTTCAAACAGAGGTTCAGGTGACTAACAGAGTGGCAAGGAGGGATAGCATTCCCAACCCAGGAGGAGAGGTTGGTCTCACAGGTGTCCCTGTATTATAATCCTTGGTAGAGGACAGGGACATGTGAGTGGGAGGGTAGCCTAAGTAATGATTAGGGTGGACACGACCAAGTTGCTGCAGAGATATGGTGATATGTCAGCACATTCCGTTGTATGCCCACCCATACAACAAGACCAAGAGCTGTATTATAGGGAACAGTGGTGTTAAGCTTGTACAGTGGATTAGTAGCTTTACAGATGGGCAAGTGACCAATATGAGGGATGCCTTCATCAAGATAGGCTAGAGGAAATATGGTATATGTCATAAAAGAAAAATTGCCAGGCAGTTGGTATGATTGTTAGACAACCCTGCCCCGAACACCCTTAAGATCCATGTCAGCCCCAGCTATATGAAGATATTCTAAGGGGGAGGATATAAGTAGGTGGCAGTTCGACTTAGAGTTGGTGATGGCCATGGGATGTCATAGAATAAAGTCAGGGAATGCCAACAAAATGGCTTGTTTAGTTTTTTTATGACCTGAAAAGTCCATATAGCTTTGCTGGCACTCTCACCCAATGAAAGTTGTTACTGTCTAAATTTACTACAAAGCCAACCACAGTTATGATTTGTTTGCATACCCTGTGTATTAAATTTTGTTTTCTTATATTCTTTTTGTGGGCAGTGGCTGAAATTGGTTCACTTGGATCAGTTCATTATCTGGATTAAAAATCTTTAAATAATTAGTAAAGGTGTTTGCCTAATGCCAAGACTGGAAGGGAAAGGAAACAACTTTTTCAGTCATGGAAGGAGCTAGATGAAGAACAGAAATGAAAGTCACTACCGAAACAAAGACAAATGACCCCTCTGCAAAAAAGACAGAAAAAGTGTAGGTAGAGTGGCCTTGGACAAACAGCAGAGTTATTAACATTCTGTGTGGAGCTAGCTGTCCAATATATGGATGAGGCTGAGATGCACTGCACTGTGCATTTTAAATTTAGATAGACAACTAATGCAGCACACAGGAGTTTGATATCACTGGGCACTGAGAAACTGCTTGGAGTATGGTGGCCTATGTTGGTTGTATACAACTCGTCTGTCTGGGACACTGGATCTTAACATGTGGGCTTTACTTCATTAGCAAACGTTTAAAGTAGTCAAAGCAGTGGTTAAAATAAAAACAACAGTATAATCATGCCATTTTCCCTCAAATTATCATCATTGTACAGAATAATCCAAATAGATCAAAAGTGAATAGGATGAAAGGCATATCCCAGATCAACACATATGAAGCAAAAAAGTACAAAATTGATGAAAAATAAGAAGTGATGTGCAGCAACATCCACAGACAAGGTGAAAAACAAACTTTTCTAGTGGCATCGCTGTGGCGACTATAGGAATATGAAATACAGAAAAGTATGACTGTGGTATAAACTTAGTAAGATAGATAGCATATAGGAAGAAAAGTGAGAATAAAATAAAATCACAGAAAGGAGTGAGCCCTATAAAGTAAACTCTCAGTTAACCGGAAAGCAAGCTACCGGCATTCTCAAGCAACCGGCAAAAAAATAATCGAAGAAATACAGTACAATGTTCATGTGTTGCACTTTCTGTACCCCCCACCCCAAGAAATATATCTGATGTTTTTAGAGTTTTAGAGTTTTAAAAAGGAAGATAGGAATAAATTCCCTCTCTCTCCAACCTGAGAACAAATCAAACCAAACAAATATTATAGGGTACAGTATTGGTCAGGTCTATTTTCACTAGTAATGCTCAAGCAATCAGAAACTACAGTTATCCAGCATCTACCAATCCCCATGTGTGCTGATTAACTGACAGTATATATATATATATATATATATATATATATATATATATATATATATATATATATATATATATATATATATGTGTGTGTGTGAGTCTACCTACTTACTCAAATTTTTCACTTACCCGACTCTCTAATCGCCAGGATGACTTAATCAAATGCTGTAATCATCAAAGCTATGAATCACTGGACTTTTTCATAGGGAAATGAATCACTTGGCCACCAAACTTTGCCCTTTTCCCTAGCGTAGTGCGATGTCGGAGTTGGTATATTAGGTTGGGGGTGTGGTGGTGAAGCACTCCACTTGAGTGGGTTTAGTTTTTGTGTTTTCTTATTTTGCCCTGGTGACCAACTAGTTTCAAAGCTCAGGTTGTTGAATGTAGTACAAGCCAGTCTAGACAGACCAGTTTTGGCCTCTTTGTTCTCATTTTCAGGCAAAAATATGATTTAATGCCTGTACATGGGCAACCATTTCAGAGCAAGTGAAAACAGTACCATATTGTCACAAAGAAGTTATCAGCAAATTCATAAAATATCCTGGTTTTGGAAGAGCAGGCTGGCATAATGAACAATAGAGACACATTATCATCATCAAAGAAGCAAGAAATCTTTACATCATAAAAACAAACAGATCAAAAAGAAAAAAAAGCACAGTATTTCTCAAATAAAATACCATTAGTGGTTAGAAAACCAAAACATTTGTAACATGTAAGGAAATAAAAAAAGACAGACAATTTCAGTTAAAGTAGACATGATAAGGAAAATCCTGAAAGGAAAAGAAATCCATTCAAGAAATTAGATAAAGCCTTTTATACTTAGACAGCCTCTGTCATATAACTTTAGCTCTCATAGCCACTAAGTACACTATTTTGCATTTTTTTGCCTTATAAGTGTTGATGCAGTTTTGATCTCCTTGGATTATTCTCTGTAATGGTGATAATTTCAAGGAAACAAAAGCAGATCTCCCTGCTGTTTTTATTTTAAACACTGCTTTCACTACTTTAAATGTTTACTAATAAAGTAATGAAGCACGTTAAGCATATACACAAAGACACAAGAGAAGATAGTGAAACATAGATAATAGATGGTAATGAAAGAAAAAGCATAAAGGAAAAGGAGGGCTATTTCCCCAGATGTCAATGTCACTAACATCGTCAACTCAAATGGCATCACGATACTATAAATGCACCACATAATTAGCTCAAGAAAAGAAAAAAACATCATTTTTGCTGTAGGCCAAGCCCCCACAGGACCCCCCCAGACACACACACATACTCTTCCCATTAAATCATTATTTGGGTTTTGAGATCACACAATATTGTAGAATGAGCATGTTCCTCAAACCCAGGGACTGTGCATTTTCACACACCTGTCAACCAGCTGTTTTGTCAACTAAATTTTATGAACAAAACGGATGTTGACTTAAACCTTAAAGCTTGATCAAATCTGGTTGTCCTGTACATATATATATTATATTAGATTTTTTGTCAGAATTTACAGATGACAAGAACACAGACTTGTGTATCCATATGGTAAAAGTGATAGAGAAATGACAATGATCCCATTCCTTTCACAGTGGAGTCACGAAGGCAAGCAGTGCAATGAAGCCTTATGGATTCACCAGAGAATTCTTAGCAGACTGTAGTCAGAACTCATAATATGTCTAAATGACCTTTTCAACAATTAATAAAATCAGCTAAGGTTCCATAAGATGGGAAAAAGGACAGATGTGGTTCCCCTTCACAATGGTAGAAAACAACACAGAGGATGAAATAAAGCCTACCTCATTTGTTATTAAGATGATGGAACCATCCTGAAGAAGAGATGCTAGAAGAGGTTGGCAGCACTCCAGTTGGGTTAGAAAAATCCCTTTGCCAATAACATTTCTTGTTGGACTGGACTGGAATCAGAAGATTTTGTTGGCCCAAAAAAGTAGAGAGTTTATCTTTTTCCAGGTGTTTTCAACATAATGGTGGAAGTTAAGTGAGGGATCATGCCAGATTCCTGAGAATATGAAGGTGTTAACCTGCTCAAAGGCATTATTATGATAGTCAGTATCCAGAAATACTGTAACACTTAAAATATAAACATCCCATTGTTAGCTTCCTTTTATTCATTCACAAACTGCAAGATATATGCAACAAGCTAGAAAATCTAGAAGTCACAGTTAGTAACATTGCACAAATGAACCTGCATAGAAATAAATTGGGGGTGGGGGGCATAGCCCCAACTAATTTTGGTTTTATGTTGTCTGGTTTTGTTTTACATTATTTGGCAAAAGACAACTAGATGGGGGGGGCTGTGCCCCCCACCCCCCCTTAATATATATACTAACACCAGGAACGCACTACAATGGGGAAAAGGATATATATCTTTCAATTGCATTAGAGTACTACTTGTCAGTGAAATGAGTTTTAGGTGAAATGAACTTTAGGTGATTTGGTCTGTGTGAAATGAGTTTAGGTGAAATGAGTTTTAGGTGAAGTGATACGTACCCATATACATATATATATATATATATGGTTCCCATTCAGAAGCCTGAAACATCATAAGCCTGAAAATCAAAATCCTGAAACCAAAAGCCTGAAAATTCAGAATCCTGAAAACTCAAAATCCTGAAAGCCCAAAATCCTGAAAGACCAAAATCCTGAAACTCAAAATCCTGAAAACACAAATAATGCTAATATGTCACTATAAAGACACTAATATCTACCAACTGACCCTGACCCTAACCCTAACCCTAAGGTCCGTCACTATCGCACACTCACCTGACCCGCGCGCTAAACCTAAGTCACTTAAACCGGGCCTAACCCCAATATTTGTCACTATTGCATACATGCCTAAGCTGCGCCCTAACCCTAACGCGCTTAAACCGCCTAACCCTAAAATAAAACCAACACACTTACCTGACCCCAACGCATGACCTAACACCACAGGGCTAACAATAGCAAAGCCACAATGACATCAGTATGTCTATTTTGTGTTTTCAGGATTTTGAGTTTCAGGATTTTGGTCTTTCAGGATTTTGGGCTTTCAGGATTTTGAGTTTTCAGGATTCTGAATTTTCAGGCTTTTGGTTTCAGGATTTTGATTTTCAGGCTTATGATGTTTCAGGCTTCTGAATGGGAACCATATATATATATATATATATATATATATATATATATATATATATATATATATATAATAAAGTCAATATAATAAACACCTTAAAATTGATCTCTAAGGCTTTCAATATTTTAAACAGAATAATTATTAGGAAAGAGCTAAAGTACGTAATAGTTGACAATAATTCAATGTTTTTATTTTCATACATATGGTAGGCTTAAAATTAATAATGTTTTATTTAGGAAATTTCAGCTATTTACATGTGCACATCAGTAGGGTCTATGTTGTTTCCTGGAAAGACATCTTCATCGAATCCCTATTCATCAACATGACTACATCGAATGCTGCACTCAGCGAATGATCACTACATCAAAGTTTTTTTTCCCTGGGAAAAATAACTAGGTGGCCAGCATCATGAATTAGCCTTATGCTCCACTGTAGTGCAATCTCAGAGTTGGTATATATAAGTAAGGGGTGGGGGGTGCAGCCCCCCCAACTTCATGAGTGTAAAATTATACAGTTGATATTACGGTTGCTCTGGTGGCCAAGTAGTTTCTTTCCCTAGGAAAGAAGTTTGATGTTAAAGTTAAGTTTTGAAGTTAACATTCTCTGAACAGCTCTTCAATGGGTAGTGACTGATGAGCAACCATTTGATAAAGACGTCTTTCAAGGAAATAATATAGACCCCATCAGGGATGCCCCTACCCTCTTCCCTTTTCTTTTTGTTTTAGCTGTAAATCCATTGTTATACAAAATAGAAAGAATTGTTGCTGGTATTCATAATATAAATGGACATATTACAAGTTCAGCTTATGAGGATGATTTTACAGTTACTACTTTGGATTATAAAACTGACATACTGAAATTACATAAAATGTTTTATAATGATCGAGCTTTAGGTTACACTATTAATTATACCAAGTCAGAAAAAATAAGGCTTAATTCATGCAATACATTAATGTCTCATAAATGTTCAATATCATGTGTACTGTAAAAGCATTATATTCAATGACTGTCCTAATGGTGGTGAGTAAGAGGAGATAATGACACCCCTAGAGCTAGACACAATCCCTTTGTTTATAAGCTGTGCAGTATAGAAGGACTTTCTTACAAACAATAGACACATGTTCGTCAAAGTTAGGTCATGGTCCACATAAGTTCCCAAATTTCAAATAACTGGGTTAACTCTTAGGGAAGTATTGTCAGTGTGGTAGTTCCCTGGAGTAGATAACTTCTCAAAGGATACAGTAATGCACTTGTTGGCATTTAGTTTCAGTCCATGATTTTGGCACAGGTTGTTTACTTGAGACAAACCTTTCTGCATGGTGTCTAATTCATTTTTAGATTTAATGACGGCTTCAAGCCTGCAGTCATCTACAAACTTATTCAGCCAGAGCCCTTTGGTGTTGGCTTTTCCTTAAGAAAAGTAGACACTAAACAGGAGATGTACCAGCACAGAACCCGGGGGGGGGGGGGGCAGGGGGACTCCACTGGTGACTGGTCTCCTTATGGAGGTAACTTCCCCTATTTTGATTATCTGCAGCCTATCTTTGAGCCAGATGGCAATCCAGTGGATGACATATCTGTTTATTCACAGTTTGTTTAGCTTTTCTACTATGCATCCATGGGGAATTGTGTCAAAGGCTTTGGTCAGTTTGAGATATGCAGTATGTGCCATTTTGCCTTCATCCATTGCCTTGATGTCCTTTTCAAAAAATCCATTATGTTGAGTAAACATGACCTGCACTTGACAAATTCAAACTGCCTTTGTGATCTTTTCAAAAATCCATTAGGTTGAGTAAACATGACCTGCACTTGACAAATTCAAGCTGAGATGGGTCCAGTGTCTGGAGGTTCCCTATGTCCTAATGGATTAATTCCATGAAAAGTCTCTCCATGGCTTTGCATATGAGGCTGGTTAGACTTATGGGTCTGTAGTTTTCTGGGTCTGTGGAAGATCAAAGCCTATCACTGGGTACAAAACCTGTATGGAGGCTGATACTGAACAGTGTTGATATGATATACGATTTACCCACAAATGTATGAGATAAGACTATCATATCAACAATGGTGCCACCAATACTATTATCTAATAAACTTAAATTATTTATTTTTTCTGTTACCTAATGTTGAAAATAAATATGTTATTTATTGTTGTATTTTTTCCTTTTCTCTTTTGTGTTTCTTATTTGGGCTTTTTCTATCTTTATTCTTTTTTCTCTATTATTTTATTTTTATAATTTACAAATAGAAGAATGTTTGTGCCAATATATATATATATATATATATATATATATATATATATATATATGTGTGTGTGTGTGTGTGTGTGTGTGTGTGTGTGTGTGTGTGTGTGTGTGTGTGTATATTATAGTAAAATATAATAAAAAACTATCGTAGAGAGTCATAACAAATGGATTCTTTTCAGCTATAAATATAGATACTTGTGCTGTACCACAGTAGTGAGGCTGGTCATTTTTAATATTTTCTCCATTGATACAATGCAATAAATAACATACTTGCAATATTTGCACAGTTTCAGCCAAATATTACTGTAACTTTTTTTTTTTTAGAATAATTTCTTCTATGTACCACATCCCCAACTGACTACCAGTATTTATTTATTCAATCATCAACCTCACTCTCATACAAATTATAACAATCTCTCACTGCGGGCAATATCTCCGTATCCTGCACTTGACTTATTCTTACCTTAGACAATTTTAATTCTGCAGAATATTTTTCTTGCTAAGCAGCTATACTACTGATATTTAGTATGAAAACTCTCAGTACTTACGTATTATTGCAACCAGATTCTGAGCAAGTCTGTGACTTAATGGTATGATGTTAGACACTCATGTCAGGTACTCCCGATCCTTCAATGAAGTGTACCACCCCTCTGAAATGAAGATCTGCTGAAAGACTACACTTTTTAGTGTTATCCAACTAGGCTTTACTTGATGGCTGGCTGGACTTGTTAACAAAAGAGGGATTGGTTTTGTGTTTAAAAAATTAGCCGAGTGGGGTAGAAAGTCAGATGAGTTCCCCAGGGTTGTTTATTTTTTACTGTTTAACAGGAAGGAGGAAGCAGCTTATGGAGCTGTACTTTACCGGCAAAAGCTAAAATAGATGCTTTGGCTTGTTTTGTGAAACAACTGACATCCCCCCTCCCCCAACACAATCCTGTTTTAATCTGTTCTGTTTTCTGAGTGCTGCTTCACTTCTTTGAGCAGTGAGTAGGATACATTGCTGTCCCAACAATCCCTGTGGTCCATTACAGGTCCCAGGACTCTACTCTTAAGAGGTACAGAACCATGGTTTACCAAGAAAAGGCTGCCATCTTTCTCATTATCAGAACAGCAGCATTACTGTAAACAAGGGAGAAAAAAACAAACCATAGTTAGTTGTTTTTTAATTTCACATTTCATTACCATGATTTTCAAAAGCAAGCAGTAAACCTTGGTCATAAATGAGCCACGAAGAAAAGCTACTGAACGAGCTTACTTTTACAGATTTGGTTATTTTTTTCTATGAAACTTTTATTGTTATCCAACGAAGTTTTATTTGATGACTTCCTGCAGTTGTTTACAGAGGTGGGATTTGTTTTCTGTTTACAACATGAGCCGAACAAAGTCACACAGACTCGCTCAGAATCTGGTTGCAATAATACGTAAGTACCAAACTCTCTTACTCTATAGTGTCATTTCTTCCCTTCTATTCCAAACTTTTCTTGAACTTCTTATTGTCATTTTTTCTAATTAATAAATTGTATGTTTGTCTTTTGTGTAGCATACTGTATGCAACATATTTGTTTGTAATTATATATGTTCATTTCAATATCTAGTTTAAAAAAATGTATTGTATAAAAATGCTATTGTTGGAACTTTACTACCTGGGTCTCCACTGAAAAGGGGTTCCTGCCCAGCCAGACATTCCTGATAAACAAATGCAAAATAAATAAATATAATTCATAACAGTCTACACATTTTTATTAACCTTTATTCTTTCTATTTTCATCAATCTATATCACACCTATTCTTCAACCAAGACATCACCTCAGTCACTCAGCAGCCTAATGAACAGATGAATGGGGGCTTATTTCCATTTCTTTTATTACCAATATTTCTTTGAGTCTTTCAGTTGGCCATCTTCCCAGTCAAATAAAGTGCAGTCTGTATTATTACTATAAATCATGTGCATTGCACATCTTCCACATTCTGTTTTAGTCATAAAAATCTTCACATTGACATCCGATTAATCCTTACACACTTCATCAGTCAGTATCATGCTCCTGGTTTGACCAAGACATCATCATATCCACTGTTCCATCCAACCAACAGGGAAGAAAGGGGTCAATACTCATTACTCACCTCTATTATTCAAAGTTTTCTAAACATGTAGCATGGCCTCCTGTCCCACTATACAAAGCATAGCCAGCATGACTGGAATAAATTTTATTCATCCCACATCATTCCCCTTCTTGCTATCATACTCAACTGTCTTAAACATAACATGCCTTTCAAGACTAAACAAAACTTCACCAATCAGAGCAGCCAGTTGTTCATTCATTTATATACTCTTCAGCAAGATATTTAAAATCAGTTAATAATACTTCTTCCTAATAACATATGTATATCTAATGATCATGTTTCAAATTGAAATACAATTTAAGAAACTTACTTTAATTTGTCTCTAAGAAATCACATATTTTCATTTTAATTTAACATATGCTTACTAAAAATAATACTTATGAAAACTTAAATGAGTTGACTGTAGTCCTCATTACTTATGATCGCTTAAAGCTGACCCTACACTATATATCATCTTGGATTTAAAAGCAATCTCTTTCTTTGCTAGTATTTCTTTATAGCCCACATTGTTTTTAAAGTTCCAATTAAATTTATATTCTCAAACATAGTCTTCATGTAGAAAAAGAAAAATATAAGTCTTGCATTTATCACATAATCCATTTTTTCTCTTTTCAGTTTTGTCACTTCCATATCATTACTGCTTCAACATATTCAATATGTCTATTTAACCACATAATTAATCCATCATATAATCAATATTATGACATTTTAAATCAGCTATATCTTGACAGTACCCCATGGTTAATACTTCACCATACTTTGCAAGTTTAAGCAAACGTCAAGGCAATATAGCAGCAGGTGATATAAATGAATAGAAAAATAAAACAATAGCTAACTGTTTAAATGTTGTTTATAAAACTTATCACACAAGATTTGCTCAGTTCAAAAATAATTCACCATATTACAACTCAGATTTAGTAGCAACATTTTCACATGGTTATTATGTCACCATATTCTGTGATACTTAAAAAATTCCGTAAGTTCATAGGTTCAAAGGATAGTATTAGTCAGATGGTTTGACCAACCAAGTATTCTATGTACAGTAAAGAAATTACTGTAGATATGCCTCCCATTCACTAAGGGCCATAATAATACTAATTTATGCCGTAATATTATGTAAAGCTATTTAATCATCAAGACTTAACTAAAACAAGGATAAGGTGTTCACAATTTAGCATACAAAGGAAGTTTATTCTGCAAGTACAGAATTATTTGAATAATGAGGCCTTTCCTCCAAGATATCCTATTTATTTTATGTACACTGAGATCTTTGGAGTCAATGTTCCAAACATCTCCGCTGTTTCTGAGGTGGATAAGTTCTGGTAAAACAGGGTCTTTCACAGCCTGAAAAGTTAGACAGAAGTTTCAAACAAAGGAGTCTGCATGAGATCTAAAAAAAAATAATAAGCATTTTACTCTATCTGAATAGCTAAGGGAGTATAATCCTTTGCTTCTTCTGGTAAATAATACAGAGGTATTTCAAGCTAGAATATGAGTTTGGCAAAACTAATAACAACTGGAATATTAGAGTCAATGATTATTCTAATAAGGAAAAATATAGAACTATGACTTCTATGAATTTTGAGGCTATCTGATATTTGATGATAAAAGGACAATTCAAAGTAACAAAAGTATATGCATATACATATACGTATGTGTGTGTGTGTGTGTGTGTGTGTGTGTGTGTGTGTGTGTGTGTGTGTGTGTGTGTGTATATATATATATATATATATATATATATATATATATATCTATATATACATACATAGGTTCATAGGTTCATAGGGTAACCTTGTTTTCCCCAAAGGGTATGACTATGCATTTTTGGCATTTACTGAGGCCGTGGCTCCTTGGCAGCTATCGTCCGCTTGAGACCCTTCAGAAGGATATCTGTGTATCGTATGTTTTTTTCTATGATACTGCGGCTTCAGTTCAGCAAAAACTTTGTCACTTTGTCAGCCATAACCGTTTGCTTGTACTTGGAAAAAAGTGTGCCAAACAAGTGGTGGGCCCAGGACTGAGCTGACACTGTTTGGAGTGTGACATTTGAGTCTGACATGGCCAGCTCTGACCCTGTGGGTTCCTGTCACTCAACCAGTTTGCAATACTCTTGTGATGTGTGGGTTAACATTTAAAAGCTTATGGAGTTTTCAATGATACCCGGTGGGGTATTGTATCGAAGCCAGATCGAGGTAGGCTGTATGGACTGCCTTTCCTTAAATCAATGGCTTTGGTGACTGTGACTGTTCGAAGAATGTATTTGTTTAAAGGCAACTGCATGACAAAAGACAAAGCCTGCTGGGTTGGGATCCAAACTACCAATTCTCCAAAGTCTTCATTTCCCATTTCATTATGATCCTCTCCATGGCTACGAATAAGGCTTGTCAGGAGCTATAAGGCGTAATTTCAGGGAATTGATTGGAGGCCTATGGAAGTGGGACCACAGCAGTGGCAGTCGCCACTCCTGAGTGCGTATCCAGAAGGTCTTTGATTGATTAAACAGCTGTCTATAGCTGTTTGTTTAGTCCTCATTGAGTTCGAGGGAGCACAGCACCGGGGACCACATCAGGTCATGCCCATGGTGTTTTTTGCTTGAGAGAGCAGTTCTCACTTGGGCGATGTTTGGAGGGGGCTGGGCTGCGTTTGGTATGTATATCTCTCCTTTTGGGAGAGGTTTGCAGAGTTACTGGACAATGTCAGCAGTATGTTGGCTGTGATCAGTAATCTTCACATCATTTCACATCATGAATCTGAGCATATCTGGGAATTTTTCCTTTCCTCCTAATAAATATACATAAAGGCCTTATGATTGTCTTTTGAGTCTTCCATGTTCGTGATGATGAGATCAAGTATGTTATCTCCTCTTGTGGGGATGGTGACTAGTTGTTCCATGGCATTTGAGTTTATGATTCCCAGGAACTTTTGGGCTAAGGGTTGGGGCTTGAGTAGTGTTCCCCAGTCTATATAGGGGTAATTGAAGTCTAAGTAGATGGTTGTTTGGGTGGATACATTGCTTATCTCTAGTGTTTCAGGAAGGCCATGTGAGGTTCCTGTTTGAGAGTGTGTGGGTATGCACCACACAAGAATTTGCAGTCAGTTCTTGCCTATGGTTAATTGCTGGATGGTCTCCTGTCCAGCATGTCATCCCAGGCAGACAGATACTGGGACCCCTTTGAATGACACCAGTGTTTAAGCCAATTGTTAAAGCTGATCATCTTATCTCTGTATTGTGGCATCACTCTTGGTGTAGGTAGGATACTTAGCGCCCGACAGGCAGCTTACTGTGACCTTCTCCTTACTTACACATACACATACACACACACACACACACACACACACACACGTGTGTGTGTGTTTGTGTGTGTGTGTGTGTGTGTATGTGTGTGCATGTGTGTGTGTAATAAATGTTTTGACTTTAAGTGGGGTTTCATTTATGTGATAATCAGTGGAAAACAATTCACAAATGTGACTATGGGCATGTTGACAAAAACGTTCAATCTAAAAATAAAGTAGTTAGTTAACCAATATCAGCAGAGCTTATAAGAACAAAAGATAACTACTTCTGAAATGTATTAAAGGAACATGTTAATTCTTTTGAGGAATATAATTTCTACAAGTTATATATCCTAGAATTTCTGTAGTTTTTATATCTTAAAAATTCACAAGGACTTATTAAAATCCCCATATATGCCTATTATATAGCTACCAGTTGTAAAACAGAACCATTAGCTTTATTTGTTGAAAATAACCTTAAGCAAATTGTGACAGAAGTAGATTTTCGTATAAAGGATTAATGGCACTTTTTGAATTACTCTCAAATATGGAAGCTTTAGAAATTAATATTAAATTAGCTACTAGTGATAATAAGTCATTATATACATGTATATCACAATAGTGGGAAGCTGTTTTTCAGACTATATTATTCCAAGCACACTACTTTATCCAATCAGAATATTTCTATTTTGTGTTCCTTATTGATTTTGGTTAATAACTATTTAAGAACAAGTATTATAATCAATGTTCAGGAGATGTCATGAGAGCTACCATGGCACCATATTCTGCAAATGTAGTCATGGTCTGGTGAGAGAAGGATTTGTTTTATGTTGGAGTTTTTTAAATATGTTAAGTTTTTTAAGTGCTTTTTGATAATCTATTTGTTATTTGGTCTGGTACAGAAGAACAATTTGATGTGAGATGAATAGATTGTTTTAGTTTTTTAACTTGGATTTATTAGACACCATTCTACATTATCTGGTATGGAACTGTCTTCTATTAGTGAGTCCTTGAGTCTTAAATCTAAAATTTTCAGGAATCTACTTATGTTAACAAGCTGTTACATACTTCCAGGAGCCATTCTGAATTTATGAAAAAGAACGAGATCACAGGCAATAAATTAGAACATCTAGACTCACCTCTAACGAAGACAAATTTTATTGTGAAGTTTAGAGTTTTAGAAATATTTTTGGAACATGGATCATAATTTTATTAATGAAATAATTTTTGAAGTTCTTGGTAAGAGAAATGATAGCCACAGACCTATTTAGGTAAATATTTTGAATTATTCGATTTCTACTAAGAAAATAGTCCAGGGGAATTATTCTTGTGCAATGACTGCTGTACCTCTTTTAACTATCAAAGTTATCAAGGATAAAATAATTAACAACTGGAAGACAGTTTGTGGGAATGTTGATTTGACTAGTTTGATCAGTAACCATTCTATTTTCTTTTCAAAACTGGTATTAATATTAAATCTGTTACTGATACCAGAAAGACTATAATTAAAGGTTATGTAATTGACAACAGAAAGATCACCTGTGCCTGCAATGGCCATTCATATTGCTGTTTCATCACCAACAGTCTCTATGTGTATATGGCATTAGTTAGAAAATTTGTGGATATTTATGGCTATTTCACTTGCAATTCTTGTGGAGTGGTATGCTTACATACATACATACATGCATACAAATATTTCAGCCATGGGCAATACTGCCCTTCAAGCCTACCAATACACCAAAACAGTTGTTCCCATAATAATTGTCCAGGCTGTTCTTTAAAAATATCTATACTATTGCATACTTTAATGTAACTTGGTAGTCTACTCCAAATATCAGCTACTGTCTCAGAGAACCAACTAGCACACTTGTCATCCCTATAGAGTCATAGGTTGTCTGATGATTCTCTACTACTTTTTGATAACCCCAAACATTTCCAGAGGTAGTTGTCTTTAAATGCCCTATATACCTGATTAAGGTCTCCTCTTAAATATCACTGTACAAATTCAGACATTTTAGTCTTTCATAATAACTTACATTTTCACATGCATGGATGCCCTTGCTATATTTCTGCTGTAGTCCTTCCAGTTTACTCATGCTTCTTTTCTCATAAGGTTTCTATATTGTTATTCCATACGCAACAAACAAATGACTTCATCATTTTGGAATTCCTAGACTATATAAATACTTTTATACAACCTATAATTCTATAACTATCAACCAATTGGTTGATATGATTAGAAAAACTGAAAGCTGGATCTACCCATATACCCAGGTCCTTAAATAAATCTGCAGTTTCAGTCACTATCTGCTGTGTTAAATACTCACCTTTCAATTTGTGTTGCCCAAATCTCATATGCTTATTTTTTGATGTATTTATCAACGTATTATTCTTCTGTGCCCAAATGATCAATTTAGTCAAGTTCTTTTGTAGACATGCCTTCTCTGTAACACTTAATCAGTTTTCAAGTCATCTGCATACAGATGCACCCCCATATTCTCCAAGCCTTGCATGACATGCAGGATTAGTGCAGGAGCTCCAGCAGGCAATATGTCTGCCGTGCAATCCAGGAATAGCCTGTAGGGGCGTGCACGAGCGCTCCTGCACTAGTCCTACATGGACTCAGCCCCTGTATGCAAATTACCCCATTTGCAGGAGAAATCCATGAAAATTAGGTAAATTTGTGATCCAAGAAGCTGGAAACTGGCTGTGCAAGGACTAGTGTAATCTGTAGAAATGTACTCTGCCAGTAATGGAGTACATTTCTGTAAATACCAAAACAGAGCCATGACAGCTCCAAATAAAGGGTGCATATCATTTAGGAAGCATGCCAATGGCCAAGTATAAGGCCATTGGCATTGAAAATAGCTGAAAAAATGAAAAAAATCAAATTTTATTTTTTTTTAGCCAATCACAGCTGTTTAATCGTAGGGCAGCGACGGGCAAATGGGATCGGGGTGAAAATAAGAAAATAAACTTAAAATAAGCATTCTAACTAAAATCACTATTCTGCCATTATAGTCAATGGCAGGCAGAAGACAACATGGCCAGTGAGTAATTGTTGCTAAGGGGGAAGGCTCAGTGTGAAACATGCAATTATGCATTAGCAGGCAATCCTATGCAAATGCGGGGAATGATAGTGAAGCCCAGATTTCCCCAGCATGCTAGTCAGCTCCCAACAGTGTAAGAGCAAGAATAGCTTGGTGCAAGCCTAGGATTTAGCTGACATCATGGGGGGGGGGGTGTCAGGCATACTGTAAGCGGATTGGAACCCTGTGGCTCAAGTTTGCTCCTAGCTTAGCACAGCTAGGCAAGGGGGTGTGTCTGAGGCTGCCTAGCACTCTTTACATTACCTAAGCAGGTGTGCGCGCCATACACCAGGTTTTAAAGGAAAAAAGTAGTAAACCAGGAAATAGCAGCTCTCTGCACATTTGGGCACTGTGTTTGTGCGGTGTGCACCTGGGCTTAAACAGGAAGGCAATGGGAAGGGAAAACAGCAGTAGGAAGGTAATCTAGGAGAACTAGCATACCTGGCAGGTGAAATGGATCAGAATCAGCCAAATTACACAGGCAGTAGACAAGCTCAACCCAGAACACTACTATAAACTATGCAAACACCTTCCCCTCTTATTTTTCCCATACTCTACACCACTGGTGTATACAAGCGGGGAAGTTTTAACAGACAAAAAAAAAATGATAGGAGCTGCAATAGCTATCATACAACAACTTGTGGAAGAGGCTGAGGGTGGTGAGGATGTTAATGCTGTTGACCAGCCCACAGTGAGGAGATGGAGAAGAGTGTACAGACCCAGGGTAACCTACTAGGGGCTAGATGAGCTGGAGATAGTAAAGCACTATAGGGTGGACAGGGACCTCCTGCAGCAAATTGTTGACCTGTGATGGCTATGCCTGACACAGAACTAACAGAGGGGAACCCATCTCAGTGGATACCAAGGTATGTGTAGGCCTAAGAATACTATCTACAGGTACCTTCCAAAGGCAAACTGTGGATATGATGGGGATCTCACAGACATCAGCATCCAGGGTACTTCACCAGTTCCTGGATGCCATGTCAGCACATGCCGGTGAGCACGTATATTTCCCCAACACCCGTGAGGCGTTGGCCAGCAATATGCCACTGTTCCACCAAATAGCAGAATACCCTGAGGTAGTTGGTGCTATATACTGCATGCACATATGCATCAAAGCACCACCCGGTAAGCAGGATAGGGTCTACATCAACAGCAAGAGATTCCCCTCTATCAACTGCCAGGTCGCGTGCGATGCCCAGGGCATAATAATGAATGTGTGTGCTGGCTGCCCTGGAAACTATCATGATTGCCACATCTATCATCTGACGCAGCTGTACCACAGATTTGCCAGTGGGGTAATCCCTTACGGTCACCTAGTGGGAGATGCTGGATATGCACTGGAGCCGTGGCTGATGAAACCCATCAGAAATGCACACACACCTGAACAAGAAATCCATAATGAGGCACACGCACAGACCAAAATTATAACAGAGCATGTGTATGGGATGCTCAAGTCATGGTTCCAGTGCCTGGACACATCCAGTGGAGCCTTGCAGTACCTACCAGCTATATGTACCCAAATTGTCATTGTATGTGCCATGCTACACAATATGATCCTGCGGAAACAGCTGCAACAGGAACAGCACGGGGCAGGCCCACACAGCCCCCATCATTGCCAAGGCCTGCGCAGGCACAGAGTGACTTGGAGGAGGAACAACCTGAGCCTGTCCCAGTAGGCAGAAGGAGGTGTGCCGAGTATGCCCTGGCCTTGGCAAAGAGGCAATGCATAGCGCATACACTGACACAGGAGGGACCCAGGGAATGACACCTCTCTCTAACTCTCAGATACAGTAAAAGGGATGCCAAACATGACACTACCTGTGCTTAACCATGTGTAGGGAGTGTACTATGTGCATCCGACATAGGCAGCCCTGCAGCATCACCCTCAATACTTGGACACCCACAAGGAAAATCATTCAACCTACAAATTGCTGAATGGAGTAGAATGTGTTGTTACCTGTATCTATGGTATGGATGTGAACATGCAAGGGAATCAGGTGGCTGAATGGTATGCCAGCAGATAGTAGACACCTATAATGGCACCATGAGATCTGTAACAAATACTGGTGTCACCATAGTAGCCAGTACTATACAGGGCAACATAACCCACTGCAGGAAATGTGCTAGGCCACATGTGTGTCCATATGACTCACACATGCCAGTCAGGGATGTTCACATACCCAACAACAGTCTCAGCCAGCAGGACAGGTGTAGACAAGCACAAACAAAGGCTGTGCTATGGCCTCTGAATGATGCCTATGGGTAACCCCCCCCCGGCCTACACAGACAGACTACAGCAGGTCAGGCAATGGGATGTTAGTTCTGAAGGGTAGGAAGTCAGAAACTAATATGTAGGTCAATCAAAGCTAAGACCTGTAGTACACTGATATGCCTCTAGTCAGCAGGATAGATTAGAATACAGAATGAAATGGAGTACCTGACATACCAGTACAGTCAAAGCAAATGTGTACAAGTGTTAGGTGTACCTCCCCATCCTACGTAGAAATGTAAAAACACTCAGGTGTGCCCCCCCCCAATCCTGTGTAGAAATGTAGTAAGTGTCAGGTGTTCCCCCGCACAATCCTGTGTAGAAATGTAGTAACAGTCAAGTGTGCCCCCCAAAGCCTGTGTAGGAATGTAGAAACAGTCAAGTGTGCTCCCCCCCAACCCTACTTAGAAATGTAGTAACAGTCCTGTATGCCCCCCAAACCTAATTAGAAATGTAGTAACAGTCTGGTGTGCCCTCCAATCCGATGTACATACGTTGTGACAGTCAGGTGTGCCCCCCCACAACCCTATGTAGAAATCTAGTAACATGTATGTGTAGGTATAATACCAGTGGAGCACAGATACACAGAGGTGGCCAAAGTAGCAGGATAGGTTGTAGCATCTGCACAATATGCATGTATGTGTGTTAGGTTGGTGCGTGTTTCATATTGTGTGAAAGTGGTCAGTTTGTATGCATGTTGTGGTAAGTCCTGGTGGCCATTGCCCACTACTGCTGATGACAGGGACAAGTCCTCACAACTGCAGTGCCAAACACAATACCCACCAGTATAACTCAAGCTAGCAGTAAGCCATTGTAAATGTATGGTGGTAATATGTGTCACTATCTGAAAGACTGACATGGCATGGCTGTTGGACTAGATATACAAGCAGTACACAGGGGAAAGTACCCCAGACATGCAGTATATATTGTGTCACTGTGAAATGGGCACACCCTTGGAATAGTACATACAGGTATGCATCATATTATCTGGTCCTGTAGTAGGGGATACCAGTGCTGTCTGCCCAAACACTAGCAGATCACAAAGGAGGTAGGACTGATATATTGGGAAACAGTTGATGTACCTGCACATGCAAGCATAACTGGAATGCCCAATGTATATCTGTGTGTCAGATGCAAGTAGTGTCCATAGTACACAGCTCACGCAAATACCGCCCACAGGTACCTCTCTGGTTGTACCCCTGCTGTGGGGAATGGGTACAATTTGACCCCACCTGTATATGGAAATAGTGAAAGAATGCATCATGAAGTGCAGGTGTCCCATGCAGGTGTGTCACTAGCTGTAGGTAGCACCCTGCCAGCATCCACACCACCTGATCAGGACTGATAGAAGGTATTGGCATGAACACCTAGCACACCTACCCTGTTACCCCAGGAGAATATACTGTATGGCAGTCTGAGACTGTAGGACTGACAGAATGCAACAGCCTGTCACATCTGGCCTGCATCAACACCTAATGGCCCACAGGCCTCTGCCAAGGACCTGTGTCTCACACGTACTGCCAATGCATGTTATGTCATGGACACCCAAATAACATCACAACACACTCCACATAAGCCATATGCAAGGTCATCACAGTAACATGTCCACCATGTCCCACTGCATGAACTGTGGACCAACACCAACACACAGCTGTGACGGGGTGATAACCATAAGGAAAGTATCAGAGAATGCATATATAATGTAAGGAAGAGAATAGCATAACAGAGGGGGGTGGGAGCGTAGACAGCATGGAATGTGCAAGGTCTGGCACACACTATCCCTGGCTGTAAACACATAAATGGGTGGCTACATACTTGCCCGTACACCACAATAGGGGTAATGTCCTGACTCATGGCCCCTACCTCTGGGTAACCTGTGCGAATCTGTACAGCTGTGAGGTATTGTCATAGCAATATAAGGCCATACTGTCATGTTGATGGATGTACAAGTATGGGATCCACTGTCAGCACTGTATGAAGGTGCTGAACTGGATGCACAGACCCAGCGGCAAGTGTCTGCAGCTATTCCTCCAAGATGGCATAACCTACCATGAATGCGTAGGCATCTGCCCACAATACCGCACACAGCTGCAGTCACCCTTGTCCCCCAAGACATCACTGTATGCAGGAATATCCACCTGACAGCACATGAGGACAGAAAACATCACAGTGTATAAAGTACACATGTCTGAATATCTCTGCTAACAGCATTACCATGTAGCTGAAGCAGCACAGACACAATCACCTACAGAACACACTACCCCCTGCACATGTTGTCCCCATATTGCCAAATGATTGATGGATACCCTGCAGAAACAGTTTGCTACCTGTAGGTGTACAACACAAAGGTCTGCACTGGTGTACAAACTACCTGGAATCAATCCACACATTCAGTACAAAAGGTCATAGTGGGCATGCTCACACACTTAAAGAAATAATGCCCATGTCTGCAAACAACAGTAGACCAGACATATCTGGCTGTCGCAGATGTTAGTGCAGGCACTCCTCAGTATGCACCACTCATGCTTTGCACACACAGTGGATAGGAATACAGACATATATCCAAGGACAACACACTATAATAAGCCAAAAGTAGACGTACATAGATGTGTGGAAGATAGTGACTGTGACAAGGAGCCATACATTATGAGGCCTGTCCCACCCAGCATGCAACCAAATGGCTACAACCACATGAGATTCAGATGTCACTCACTGTAGATACTAGCCACCAGTATCTGTCAGCATTACAGACTATGTGGTGCACGTGCTAGCTGTGCAACATGACTGTAGTCATCTAGCAGCTGTATACATGCACCTGTGGAATATAACCCTGTGTGTGCCTGCATGTGGTGTGTCAACCTCTAGATGAATGGGTTATGGACCATGCACACACACTGCCCTCCCCATGGCCCTACTATGACAAGCCTGCTGAGGTCATCCACTTTGAAATACACCTTTGGGAAAGTTGTAGCCCAGTAATCTCTGTGGTGTGTCCTATAACTGCATACTGCTGTAGTGTGATAAACTAGTTAGGTAGGAGTTCTAATCCCGGACATGGCAAGTGTGTGTCTTTGTCTGTGTAGACAGCAATGCTTTTTAGGCTAGCCACACTCCCTACAATTCAAATGACCTACTTTGGCAAGACTGCTGATGTCATTCACTGTAAAATACACATTTTGGAAAGCTGTAGCCCAATAATCACCATGGCTTGTCCTATAACTGCTGTAGTGTGATAAAATAATTAGGTAGGAGTTCTAATCCCAGACTTGGCAGCTGGGTGTGTGTGTGTGTGTCTGTTTCTGTCTGTGTAGAGAGCAATTCTGTTTAGGCTAGTCACATTCAGTACAATTCAAATGCCCTACTTTAGCAAAGCTGCTGATGCCATTCACTGTGAAATACACCTTTCAGAAAGCTGTAGCCCAGTAATCTCCATGGCACGTCCTCTAACTGTGTACTGCTGTAGTGTAATAAAATAGTTAGGTAGGAGTTCTAATCCCAGACTTGGCAACTGTGTGTCTGTGTATGTCTGTGTAGAGAACAACACATTTTTAGGCTAGTCACACTCACGACACTTCAAATGCCCTACTTTGGCAATCCTGCTGATGCCATTCACTATAAAATACACCGTTGGGAGAAGGAGTACTCTAGTTATCCCCATGGTGTGCCCTATAACAGCTTCATGCTTTAGTGTGATAGAACTTTGGTAGGGGTTCTATTCCTACACATACAAGTTGTGAATGTTTTGTGTGTGTTTCTATGTCTGTGTAGGGAGCAATGCCTTTTAGGCTAGTCACACTCACTACAATTTAAATGCCCTACTTTGGCAATCCTGCTGATGTCATTCCCTGTGAAATACACCTTTGGGGAAGGAGTACTCCAATAATCCCCATAGTGCGTCCTATCACTGCTTCATGCTTTAGTGTGATATTGAACCTTGGTAGAAGTTCTCCCCCCCCACGTGGCAGTTATGGATGTTTTGTGTGTGTTTCTATGTCTGTGTAGGGAACAATGCATTTTAGGCTAGTCACACTCACTACAATTTAAATGCCTTACTTTGGCAATCCTGCTGATGTCATTCATTGTGAAATACATCTTTGGGGAAGAAGTACTCCAGTTATCCCCATGGTGTGTCCTATAACAGCTTCATGCTGTAGTGTGATGTAGAACTCTGGTAGGGATTCTATCCCCACACATGGCAGTTGTGGATTTTTTTGTGTGTGTATCTATGTCTGTGTAGGGAGCAATGCATTTTAGACTAGTCACACTCACTACAATTCAAATGCCCTACTTTGGCAATTCTGCTGATGTCATTTACTGTGACATACACCTTTGAGGAAAGAGTACCCCAGTAATCTCCATGGTGCATCCTATAACTGCGTAGTGTTGTAGTATTATAAACTAGTTAGGTAGGAGTTCTAATCCCAGACATGACAGGTGTATGTGTTTCTGTGTTTGTAATTCATATCCTGTGTGGAGGTGGTTGTGAGTGTGTAACAACTTGACTCAATGTGGAGTGGATTTTGCATATTTCTTATATGGTGGCCCTAGTATATATCACAATGTCCACCATACAGGGATAACAGATGTGAAATAGCTGAGAGGCTGGGGTGCAAATCCATAAGCCTACATGTACTATCAAGGTCAGGTGAACAAAGTGAGCAACATTAGTATTACCCAGAGAACAGTCTCAACCCATGTCTCATACACACACACACACACACACACACACACACACACACACACACACACACACACACACTTGCCTAGTAGTGTAATAAACTAGTAAGGTAGATGTTCTAATCCCAGACATGACAGGTGTGTGTGTGTGTGTGTGTGTGTGTGTGTGTGTGTGTGTCTATGTTTGTAATTCATATCCTGTGTGGAGGTGGTTGTGAGTGTGTAACAACTGGACTAAATGTGGAGTGGGTTTGCATATTTCTTATATGGTGGCCCTAGCATATATCACAATGTCCACCATACAGGGATAACAGCTGTGAAATAGCCAAGAGGCTGGAGTGCAAATCCATACCCCTACATGTAACATCAAGACCAGGTGAACAAAGTAAGCAACCCTAGTGTTACCCAGAGAACACTCTCAACCCATGACTCATACATGCACACACACACACACACACACACACACACACACACACACACACACACACACACACACACACACACACGCCTTGCCTGGGCAACAGCCACTATGTTGGTAGTACCCTGCATATTGCCCACTGATAGTAACCATGGTGTGATTGCTTTAGGCTACAGTGGACATGGCATCCTGTCTGTCAGTCCACTAGGCATGTATATGCCAACAGTGCACCTTCCCATGTTCCCCACTGGACAACTGCAACACCTGTGGAGCCATCAAATGTGACCCACAAAGGACATACCATGCCTTAAAAACATGCCCTGTATGGACAGATGCCACTGACACCAGGGAATACCGGTATCTTGCTATCAGTGTAGGTGCTTGGTCAACCTGCCATCCATAACAGTTCCCACCACATGAGGCCAGGACTGGCACATCTGATGATAGCAATCTGTGTACACAACATGGGCCATACACCCCAAGTACAGTTCCACATGTCACTGTATATGCATGTGGGAGGTGTGCACATCCCAGACACCATCCATGTCATGGACTATGGAACACATACATGGCAAGTAATGCACAGCATTGGCCACATGCAATAGTCACCCAGGTGACTGGATGGTGAATACAATACCCACCTGTGTGGTCAAATCCAGACACTACATCCCTACGCCACAATGCAGACCATTGTCATGTGGCCTGATGCCAAGGTATACCCATCACCTAGCCTTGTATAGCCATCTGGCAGAGTCGACCACTACACACCCATGAAGCAATGCACCCATGCATGTCAGTACTGGCACTCTGTGTCTGTGTGTGTTTTATGATGCGTATGACCACATTCACACTCACTACAAACCCCATTGGCATACTGAAGCATGCTGTCTTTTGTCAGACACCTCCACATACCCTTTGGTGAAGGTGATACCTGGACAGTAATGTGTTGTGGCAATCTTACTAGTGATGAGTTGTATTCCTGGCCCTGCCAAGTGTGTCACTGTGTGTGCATCCCTGTGAGAGTGTGGCTGTGTTGACACTAGCACCTCTTCATGCAGACAGGCATGTGTACTACACCTACCATATAGCTAACATATCCTTGTTGCAGATGTCACTCAACATCACATATACGTTTTGAGGGCTCCTCAACATGTAAACTATGTGGCATATCCAATAACTGCATATACATGTGATAGCACTACATAGTGGTCAGGGGTTTGATACCCTGTACAGGTAGGTGTATGACACAAACATGCTTATGTTTTACTCTCCCACCCCTCCCTGACTTTTCTTTGCCTCTGTCTGCCTCTCTCACTCCCTCTCTGGTGGATGTGGAGACTTACACCTGCTTTACTTAGGCAGCAGCATGTGTATTTTAAGTGATGCTCATGATCTGCTGATGGCCTCTGCATGAATTGCAGCCCTCTTCTAGCTGATTGAATGTGGAACAGCTGTGGTAACATTCCCATAGCCAATTGCATGGAAACACACTCCAATATCTAGGAACATCATGTTGGTGTTGGGTCTTTACATTCACTGTGAGCTACTGTGAGCAGGAACGCGATCTGTTGTTTGGCAAACAGCATCTCAGATGGATTGGGGATCTATCTCTAACAACATGCATTGTGGGAACAGGGCAAAACACAGTAGGGGGATGTGCCTGACCTGACTACAGACTGTAAGTGCTGATATACTGCATTTGTAGTAATGTTGGTTTAACAGGGTGTGTGTGGATATGGCTGTCCTACATGTTTTAATACCTGCCATGTCAATGCTAGGTTTATGAGGAAACCCCCATCTGTAGGGTCATCTGCAGACTGGACAGTGTGTGGTGCCTTTTGATTCATGTGTTACCCACAGAGCACCTATCTGTGAACTGCAGAAGGTAGTGTGAGGACTGCAGTCTGTAGATGGTGACAGCCATGAGAGTTACTGACTTCATATTACTCATAGGACATATGTTGCAACAAACAATGTTACAACACATCCCATACCGCAGACAGGCATTGGGCCACACTGTGTAGTGGCCCAGTATATGTAGGGTTAGTGTGTGAGTGGAACATATGAGGATGGTGTTGAACAGATAGTCCATATACTGTGAAATTACACTAGTGCACCATATGTGGCTGTGTTCACATTGGTTGTGGTTATGCACTTTCACACAAGTGTATCATACTCTGTACTGTGACATGCCAGTAGAGCCTGCTGGTACATGTGCATTCTCCCATAGGAAATCTAGTCCAGTGTTGAGCCAGTCTGCCTGTAGCCTGCACAGTGCTTTGTTACATGCCTAGCAGCTAAGTGTACTTACCCAGTGAGATGTTATGTCCAGATACGTACCAGATGTACTGCTTCTGGGCCACCATAAAAGTCATGCATATCAGACAGAGCAGTGAGATGCTGTATAGATATATGTCAATATCTAGTGGGTAGTATGTGGCCATGGTGTCTCTGTACCAGCAGTTATTATGTGTCAGGATGTACAAGGGTGTGTGAATGCATAACCTATTGGGCAAATGTATACCAGTAGTTATGTGTTATACCCATCTATTTGACTGTTAACATCCACATTGTTAAGCTTGGTCTACATGTCTTGCAGTGAGGGATTCTGTGTATACCTCTGGACTGTCCAGAGTGCATCAGACTGTCCACATATATTGGCCAATATCTCTGCTGTAGTCCACAGGAGCATTACGTGCTAGCAGTGGTACTGTACCATGATGTCCTTAGGATGTCTGTCAGTAGCCAATGGTGCACATTTTAAAAGCAGATGCGACCTCCCACACACACCAAGTCTGTGAAGACAATCCCTACTACAGTAACAATAGTCTACAAATATACCTGCTATACATACCTGACATCCCCTTGCACTACTGGGATTATAGTGGCTGAGGTAGGACTAGACTCCATGTTCAGGACATATGGTGAAAATATATGTATATATAATTATCCAGATATCTATATAGATATATATACATATACATATTGACATACATGGATATGTATATGTACATAAATATACATATAAACACTCAGATATATACATATACAGAGCAATATATGTGTACACATATACAGACAGAGATAAATATGCACGTATATGTATCGATAACTACATATATACTGACAGTAGTAGGTGTATCAGAATAGATATGTATGCACATATAGTTCTAGATATCTACATATATACCAACATGACTAGGCATATCTGTACACATAGGATGTGCATACATATATAGCTATACATACATATATCTATATATAATATACGTATATCTATATATACATATATATATATATATATAGTATATATATATATACACACACACACACACACACACACACACACACACACACACACACACACACACACACACACGCACATGCACACACACACACACACACACACACACACTCACACATATATATATATATATATATATATATATATATATATATATATATATATATATATATATATATATATATATATATAAAACACCGTAAGGATGGTAAGAGTGAAACACTGTACAAAAACCACAAAACTCACTCTTTGAGACCCAAATAAGGGTATGAGAACCAACAAATGAGAGTTCCAAATAAAAATAGATATAGCAAACAGTTTGCCTGAACAAAACACCGGAACACTGTTGTTAAACTGAAGTTGTTAAATACTTCAGTTCAACAACAGTGTTCCGGTGTTTTGTTCAGGCAAACTGTTTGCTATATCTTTATTTGGAACTCTCATTTGTTGGTTCTCATACCCTTATTTGGGTCTCAAAGAGTGAGTTTTTTGGTTTATTTATATATATATATATATATATATATATATATATATATATATATATATATATATATATATATAGTTCCACTTGAAACCATTGAATGTTCAGAACATCGAAGTTCTAATCATCGAGACCAGAACATCGATGTTCAGAACATCGAAGGTTCAAAGTGAACCACAGAAAAACAAATAAACAGTCAAAAACTATTTTATGCAGGGGGGGCTTTGCCCCCCCGCAACACCTATGTGGGGGGCTATGCCCCCCACACCCCCCTACTTTAATATTCCAACTCCAAGATCACACTACAGTGGGGTAAGGGAAAACTCCCATTTACCGCTATATGTGGTAGTGCTAAACGGGAGATTTCTCATGCCCTACCTGCAATGCCAACACTCAGATGGCACACACACACACACACACACACACACACACACACAACATGCAGGGCACCTTGCTGCCCTGCATATACACCCAAAACTTACCAGTTTTACTTACCTGGCACTTCCACTTTGAACCTTCGATGTTCTGAACATCAATGTTCTGGTCTCGATGATTAGAACTTCGATGTTCTGAACATTCGATGGTTTCAAGTGGAACTATATATATATATATATATATATATATATATATATATATATATATATATAGATATATATATATAGATATATATATAGATAGATAGATATACACACACACACACACACACACACACACACACACACACACACATATATGTACATACGAAAAGATGTACACATGGCCATATATATGTTGCACTATACAGATGTGTATACAGATATATGTATTGGTATACATGTGTATGTACATGTAGACATATATAGACTTATTATATATATACATCCGTATTCGTGTCATGAGTAATCATCACGGTTGTGTAGACCCTCCCAGATGTATCTCACCATATGTATCTGCTATGTGTACATTATGATAAAACAACATATGTGATGCAACAGTCATATTAATAACAAGGACTACACAGTTTAGGAACTAAAGGCAATTGTTCAATAGTACTCAATATGTGTATTGACAGCTATATTGGTAAAACAACAGCTGTTTTCACAGTGGTCATCGCGAAGTGCTTAAGTGCTGTGACTTCAATGTACAGGGTCATGGGTTCAACACCTGCAAGTGCTGTTCATTTTGTTGCTGGGCAGAACAAGGGCTGTCAGATACAGAGTGGATTAGGCAGTTATGAGCAGCTTTAAGTGCGTTTGCATGGGTTCACTCAAAGGTAAGAAGTGCTGAGCTATGGGTAAATGTACGGGCACTTACACAGTGTAGGCTTCACTTACCAGTGTGCAAATTAGCTCAGCTGTTATATTGCAGCAATGCTGATACTTGCTAAGCATGGCTTAGCCCTGGTAACCAGGTCACACCACCCAGTCTGATAACATAGCAGGGTACTCACATTTGTAATAAGTGTATGTAATGCCATGTACAATACATGCGCCTATGTGCTGTCATTACAGTAGCAAGGGGTGTGTGTGTCATATATGGAACACAGATGTATATGTGTCCCATGCAGCACTCTTATCCATGTGAATGTGTTACACACAGGGGTATTAGGCCAAGGTATGTGTTGTCACACTGGCATGTAGTGTATCATGGCAGTACTACTGTTGACAGTGCTTACCCAGGGAAGAGCAGAGTGCTAACTGTACTACTGACAACAGGCATACCTACAGGCATAGCTGGACACTGAGGCCTCCATGTTTTATCCCTGGTGTGTGATCTGTGTCACAGTATATACCCCTTTCTGGGTAATGATCCAACATGTGGAATGTAACTGTAGACTACAGTCTGTACAGCACATGTTAGTGAGGGCTTCCGACATGTAGTTATGGCATACATATTGTTGTCAAACGTCTATCTGTCAACACACTCATCCTACTGCATATCTACTTGCCAAGCTGATGACTGTCAGTCCCTGTACAGATGTGCAGATGGCAGGTATCCAGCTGGGATATGTACAGGCAATCTAACCTTGATTGACACTGACATGTCTGGCCAGGTGTGTAAGACCTGGCACATATAGAAGTTGTCACCCTGTACGCACCACATGTATAGGTACCACCACTACACTACCACAGTCAACAGAACATGTTTGGGTACAGGTCCCATCTCAGACACTAACCATGTGTTGTAATGCATGTTGCATGCATGTCAACTTGATCACCTCAGTGGCCATGTGCAGGAGGCACCTGGAGGATTGGCTGATACATGTCATTCTCACCCTGAGGGTCACCACAATAGTGACTGTTGGTAGATTGCCTGCTGCCATCTGGCAGGTGGAGGAATACCACTGTACACACAACCCCATACACAACCCATCTCTCCTTGGACAATAGCCAGGTACATGGCTATGACCACCTACAGCGATGCACCCCTGTAGTGACACATGAGTATGTATGCATGACTGAGTACAGCAGTGTCTGTGTGTTAGCACACCTGTACTTGGGAATTCCATGAAGGCCTTCACAACCAATGCAACACCCATTGCCATAGTCAGTTGTGGCTGCTGCTGTATGGGACAATACATGTACCCTGTTAAGCCCCTCACCATACCGGCTACACAAGCCTTGCAGTACCAGCATTACAGTGTTTTACAAATGGGTTAATAAGTATGGGATACCCAGTGTGTTCTGGCATGTGTGTAGTTGTGTATGTCCGTATATCTGTAGGGTACAGCATTCCAAGGCCACATACTCCTATAACAATACCCATTGCCACACAGTAGTACAGATAGTGTTGTTGCTACTCATAGGTGAGGCATGTCAATGCAATAACCTACTATGCATGTAGCATGTGCATTAGATGTATATCCCTGTAGTACCACTGTTGGGGTATACAATGGGTTGTATTGCAGTCACGGACAATATGTGATGGTGGGTATGGCAGAGTGT